>NC_142932.1:72837120-72852120 GCF_046866305.1 Octopus bimaculoides | reverse complement strand
AAAAAGTCTAAATTAGACTCCTTAGGGATCGTTCTCCTTGTTTCTATATCCAAAGTTTTAAATTTAGATTTAAGAGAGACATTTGACGCTAATATCCATTATTATTGTAATTTATTCCTATGTCAACATTTCTGTATAAAGCTATATTTGACCGTCAAATTTAAGTCAAACATATAAGTTGCCTTACACGTCTTCAGGGAATACATTTGAGAACAAACAAAAATCATACATATATATATATACACACACACAAACATATACACAAACATATATATATATATATATATATATATATATATATATATATATATATATATATATATATATATATAATAATTTTCCAGAGGATGTAGCAACCGTTAACATAGAGTGGTGAATAAATCGATATATCGAATTTGAAGTCTCTGTCTCTTTTGAATATGAAAATTTAAAAGTTAAAAACCTTATATATATATATATAAGTCTGTCATACCGGCCATGACGAAGGGAAATAGCCCTGAAACTCGAGTCGCCTTTATATATATATATTTATATTTATATATTTATATATTTGATCCTTTATATTGAACACTCAATATTTCATCTACATTCAATACTTTCTTTCATGGTGCCATCCATTTTTATGTTATTTTATTTTATATTGTATATTGTATATCATATTATATATTGTATATTCCATATTCTATACCCCACATTAGTTCTGCAAGAATATAAATAAAACATAAAAAACAGACAGTGTTGGAACTCTTTTAAGCAAAATAATATATTCCTCTATACACAATCATACAAAAACCCCCCACCTTTTTTGTATTTATTTTTACTCGCATATATATATATATATATATATATATATATATATATATATATATATATATATATATATATATTTATAAACATAATTAAGGGATCAGCAAGCATTTGCTTCACCATATACCGAAGTTCAGAAATAGCAGCTAAAAAAGCTGAGACTCCAACAGATAGCATTACTTGTAACTCACGATTAACTTCGGAATGGTTAGTTTTCATTGTTTTTTGTTTTTTCTTCTTGTTTTTGCCTTTGTGAGTTACAAGTAATGCTATCTGTTGGATTCTTTTTTAGCTGCTATTTCTGAACTTCGGTATATGGTGAAGCAAATGCTTGCTGATCCCTTAATTATGTTTATAAATGTATGGGAACTTTTAAATAAGTTCTCCACCGATAATGGTGCTTTCATACCGAAGGGCTTGGTAAAAATTATTAATTGTTGATTTATTAATAAATTAATAAATTGATAAACCTTTACCCTTTTAATTTATATATATATATATTCTTTCTGTTGAAGAGCGTAGCTCGAAACGTCAAAGACTTTCCGTATTCCCGAGCGTCATACTAATATATACTTTTGTTATTTACACCACCTGTCCTCGTCTGTTGTTATTTTTTGTATATTCTCCCATATATATATATATATACACATATAAACATACAAGGCATGAATGATCAGTAAAAATATGTAAAACAAAACGAATTTATAGCTCGAAGTATACACGCACGTACGTATGGACATGCAAGCGTATGTATATAGACGCATACATAAGTCAAAAGATACAGATTCACATAGAAATGACATTCATGCATGCATATATACATATGTAGATAAATAAATACCTTCATACGCACAAATATGACTGCACAGTTAATGGTCTAAATCTTTATTGAAGTTTCTTCATATTTCTAGTAAAAATCTTTTATTGTTACCATCATACCATGCTCACACAAATATTACATACACAATCACATAACTGGCACTCCGTCGGTTACGACTACGAGGGTACCAGTTGGTCCGATCAACGGAAAAGTCGGCTCGTGAAATTAACGTGCAAGTGGCTGAGAAATCCACAGACACGCGTACCTTTTATGTAGTTCTCGGGGAGATTCAGCGTGACAAGGCTGACCCTTTGAATTGCAGGTACAGCAAAGTTTTGCTAGCTGAATGAATTGGAGTATCGTGAAGTAAAATGTCTCACTCAAGGACGCAATGCGCCGCTGGAAATCGAACTCACGACCTTACGATCTTGAGCTTAATCCTCTAACCACTAAGCCACATGCCTTCACACAAACGTATTTATGCCTGTGTTTAGGTTTAGCATTACTTTTATTTGTTTATTATAATTCTTCATAGAAGGAAAAAACCTAACTGAGTAAGAAACCCAAATCCCATCATTGGAAACCGGATAACAACATTGATAATTGTTACATACTGAATTTTTGTAAAGTTTTGGATATTTTTACTATTTCATTTACAGATTCTCTGTAAAGTTCTTGATAGCCGGCCATTTTTTTTTTACCTGAAAATCTTAGAATCTCCTAATTGTGGCTTAGAAATTTACTAACATAAACAAGTGCACCGATTATTTGAGGTACAAATGTAAATTTATAATCAGAGTAGAGGAGTTTAAGATTTCGGAGCAGTCGTCCATGAATATTCTTCTTGCTGAGATTGGAACGGATATACACATCTGCAGAGGTACTAACGTCTGTGACTGTGCATAACTCCTTTTTTGTCCCAAATGAAGCCCGCTAACTTTGCACTTGGCAGAACTTTTGGTAAGAATGTTCCACCTCTATTCTTTGTGTTAATATGCATGTATTCAGCAGCGAGGATGTTCTTTATATGTATGTGTGTGTATGTATGTATGCATGTGATTATTCAGTTTATTTCAAGATTTCTGGCCAATAGAGAAAGAACCGGTTTCTAACCTAGATATGTATGTATGTATGTATGTATGTATGTATGTATGTATGTATGTATATATATATATTGAAGAGCGTAGCTCGAAACGTCAAAGACTTTCCGTATTCCCGAGCGTCATACTAATACATCCTTTTGTTATTTACACCACCTGTCTTCGTCTGTTGTTGTTTTTTCGTATATTCTCCCATATATATATATATATATATATATATATATATATATATATATATATATATATATATATATATATATATATATATATATATATATATACACATACATACATACATACACACATATCTAGGTTATACACATCTGCAGAGGTACTAACGTCTGTGACTGTGCATAACTCCTTTTTTGTCCCAAATGAAGCCCGCTAACTTTGCACTTGGCAGAACTTTTGGTAAGAATGTTCCACCTCTATTCTTTGTGTTAATATGCATGTATTCAGCAGCGAGGATGTTCTTTATATGTATGTGTGTGTATGTATGTATGCATGTGATTATTCAGTTTATTTCAAGATTTCTGGCCAATAGAGAAAGAACCGGTTTCTAACCTAGATATGTATGTATGTATGTATGTATGTATGTATGTATGTATGTATGTATATATATATATTGAAGAGCGTAGCTCGAAACGTCAAAGACTTTCCGTATTCCCGAGCGTCATACTAATACATCCTTTTGTTATTTACACCACCTGTCTTCGTCTGTTGTTGTTTTTTCGTATATTCTCCCATATATATATATATATATATATATATATATATATATATATATATATATATATATATATATATACACATACATACATACATACACACATATCTAGGTTATATGTATGTGTATATATATATATATATATATATATATATATATATATATATAGCGGTTCGGCAAAAGAGACCGATAGAATAAGTACTAGGCTAGCAAAGAATTGGGGTCGATTTGCTCGACTAAAGGCGGTGCTCCAGCATGGCCGCAGTCAAATGACTGAAACAAGTTAAAGAGTTAAAGAGAATATATATATTATTATTATTTATATATATATATTAACCACTCAGTAAAAAAGAAAGGGCAGCGTCATGATTCATGAATTTTAGAGCCTGTGAGAATTTGAGAATTGTGCGATACTGAGAGGGAATGATCCTTGAATACCTGTAACAGTGTCAATTCCGATAAAAGTTCCCAAGGACTAGATGGTAGTGTTAAACCGGACAAAATGAGGGTGTAAAGAGTTAGAAAAAATACAGCAAAATATTCCATCCCATGCTCCACCAATTTCGATTATCCATCGCCTCGAACTGGTACTTTATTGGTACTTCATTGGTACTTTATTCGTACGGTATTGATACTTTATTTTATCAAACCCCCAAAGAATGAAACGAGTCTTAACATGAGCGATTTTGAACCTAGATTGCAGTAAGCAGGAACAAACAGCGCCCAGTATTTCAATGAAGCTGGCAACAAAGATAGACAGCTGTATCTCTGATAAATTATAAAATCAATTTTCGAATATGTATCTTTTGTGAATATTACAAACATATTGAAACTTTTTCTAACAGTTTACGACCACATCAAATTAGAAAATGGATAGTTTGCAAAAAGATGATATGCAGTAGAGCTATTAACTCTTTAAACTTCCTTAGTGAAAAAACAGGGAGCTGGCAGCATCTATTTAAATAGCAGCTTTCATCAATATCCAACCGAATAAACATTTAGCGGTTAAGAAGATAACGAAGAAAATAGCAAACGAAAATATAACGAATATTTCAATATGGAATGTTGAAAAAATGACATTTAAAATTGTGGCATCGCATAGAAGTTTAAAAATTTAGAATATGATAAACAGGTATATAAATTCTACAGAATTTAACACACACACACACACACACACACGCTTATACATGGGTGTACCCATATATATATATATATATATATATATATATATATATATATATATATATATATATATATATATATATATATATATATATATGTATGCGTGTGTGTGTACATATATATATATATACACACACATACAAATGTACATATATGTATTTACATATATAAATTTAATATAATAAACAATACAAATAATATATGTATATATATATGTATACAAATATATGTATTTAATATATTATATGACAATATAAAAGAGTATAACATTATAGTACAATCAATAATATAAATATATAACTATATGTATAAATGTATATATGTATGTATTTATGTATGTATGTATGTATGTATGTATGTATGTATGTATCTATCTATCTATCTATCCACATATCCTTCTGGTCTCTGCCTATTTGTCTGTTTATCTTCCAGTGTCTATATATATGATACACATTATATATATATATATATATATATATATATATATATATATATATATATATATATATATATATGTATATATATATATATATATTAATATATATGCATATTGATATATAAATACATTAATATATATATTAATATATATATATATATCTACATATACATATATACATACATATAATACATATACTATATATATATATGCATACATATAATACATACATATATATATATATATATATATATATATATTTACATATATGTATATATATACACAACTATATATATATATATATATATATATATATATAAACATGTATGTTTGTAAATATGTACGGCTGGGTATCATAAATGCAATATATACGTAATAAGATGTTAATATTAGCAAATTGCTGAAAAGATAAAAGCCACCAACGTGCAAGCCATTTCTAGACGATTTGTTATTTTGTATATAAAAATGTACATGACAAAAATGTACATGACAAAAGCTATCGGAAGGAGTGTTAGCATAGAAATTATTTGAATCTCTTTTTTTTTATGATGATGATGATGATGGTGATGATGATGATGACGACGACGACGACGACGACAATGACGACGACGACGACGAGGACGACGACGATGACGATAATGATGGTGATGATGACAATAATAAATTCTGAATTTCGGGATTTTGTTGACAGAAAAATTATGTTTAAAAAAGTGGACAAGATTTGTCAAAACTGAAGACATGTAGGCGTTTGTTTTTATTTATCAATATTTGTATGTATCAATGTTTTTATGTCTGTATATACGGATTTATATCTGCATATATGTATATGTATGTATATATATATATATATATATATATATATATATATATATATATATATATATATATATATATATATATATATATATATATATATGTATGTATACGTATATATGTATATATATATATATATATATATATATATATATATTCACACACACACATACATATACATATATATATATCCTTTTATTTGTTTCAGTCATTTGACTGCGGCATTGCTGGAGCACCGCCTTTAGTCTAACAATTTGAACCCAGGACTTATTCTTTGTAAGTCTAGTACTTATTCTATCGGTCTCTTTTGCCGAACCGCTCTATTACAGGGACGTCAACACACCAACATCGATTGTCAAACGATGTTGGAGGGTGGGTGGGCAAACACAGACACACAGACACAGACACAGACATACGCACACGCACACGCACACGCACACACATATATATATATATATATATATATATATATATATATATATATAGGTATATATATATATATATATAGGTATATATATATATATATATACGACAGGCTTCTTTGAGTTTCCGTCAACCAAATCCACTCACAAGGCTTTGGTCGGCTCGAAACTATAGTAGAAGACAGTTGCCGAAGGTGCCACGCAGTGGGAATGAATCTGGAACCATGTGGTTGGGAAGTAAGTTTCTTACGACACCACCTCTCCTGCGCCTTATATATAAGCACTGGGTGGTAAGGAGCTTGCTTCCAAATCACATGGGTTCCAGGTTCAGTCCCATTTCTACTATAGCCTCGGGCCGACCAAATGCTTTTGAGTGGATTTGGTTGACGAAAACTGTGTGTGTGTGTGTTTGTGTGCCTGTGTTGTTTGTGTATCTGTGTGTGGCTTGACAACCGATGTTGGTGTGTTTACGACACTGCAAAAGCAAAAACGCCCGATAGAATAAGTACTAAGCTTACAACGAATAAGTCATGGAGTCAATTCGTTCGGCTAAAGGTAGTGCTCCATCATGGCCGCAGGAAAATGTCTGAAACAAATAATAAAAGTATATATCTGTATATATAGATGCATATACCAATACACATGTATAGATACTTATGTATGTATGCATGCATATATATATGTATATATGTATATATATATATATATATATATATATATATATATATATATATATATATATATATATATATATATATATATATATATATATATTTATTTATGTATATATATATATTTATATATATACATACATGTATATATGTATATAAACGAATAACTACATACGTATTTATGTATGCACACGCACACACACGTATTTATATTTGTATATGTATAAATATATAAATATATTTATACATATATGTATATATGGATGAATATATATATATATATACGTATATACACATATACATCCACACACACACACACACACACACACACACACATATATATATATATATATATATATATAAATATAAATAAATGTATATATATATAAATATACATATATACGTGTGTATGTGTGCCTGTGCGTGTGTGTATGTGTGTGTGTAGGTGTGTGTGTGTGTATGTATGTATTTACCATACACAGCATGTATATGTGTATGAGAAAGAGACAATTTGATATTTCTGGAAGGGTTTTGAAATTTCTCGTTAATTCCCCTTGAATGATTTCTTCTGAATGAAAAGATTTTGAGAAACAAACACCAGTTTTATAGATGTTTGGCTTTCACCAAATATTTTTATTTTCCATCTTATGTTTATCACAACAGTTCTTAGCCCATAATTTATTCGTTATTGTTATTTACTTTTTAATTTTACATCTAGAATCATTATCTGATATGTGTTAATCCATGCAGTGACATCATTATATAAACTTTACTCTGTTATCACAACGTTCGAATTTTGCTAAAAAGTTGAGCAGAACGGTTTCCTTCGTGAATTTCCGCCAGTAATATTTCTATTGTTTATGCAAAATGAAATATTTAAAATTAATTTGTTGACATATATTTCTGAATTGAAATTTTTGCTAGGTTTATAGCTGTATTCCAATATTCATTATTCTGGGCAAAAATAAAAATAAAAATAAAATTTAAAAAAAAGGGCAAAATGAGAATAACGAATAAATCTTACGACATTTTAACGTAGTAACATAATCCTAGTGAGATGGCAATTCTCTTTTGTCGTTAGGGAAATCTGCATTCCTTGTATATGCACACCAGCAGAAAGTAAACTTTCAAGTGGAAAAGATCAAATACTATATTGCACTCAGTGGATTGGAACTCGAAACCGTAGAGATTGTTCCGAACTTTATTCCCTCTTTTGTTTAACGCAATGGTTAGTAGATTACGCTGTCGAAATCTAAACTTTCACTCCCCATACGATAACAAATCTGGTTCGTGACTTCAATTTGTTTATAAAGTTGAATATGCTAAACAGGTTCTTAAAGACGAAAATATATACTGTCGCAGCTATTATTGCTTTAATTTCATCAAATCTGTTATGAGGTGTTATACCATTTTCCCCTTTTTATCCCAAGAAATGATCGTTGCCTTTAATATAGAATTTTGAAAAGAATTCTTTTGAAAATAGCAGCGATGGGTAATCAGTAAGGCCAATACGCAGTTTCCTCTTATGTTTGATGTAAATGTTATATCGAAGCTTTAACTCTAATATGGGTCTAATTTTATGTATTATCGATGAAATAAATATAATAATATGAGGTCTGTTATATCTGTAGTCTAAAATTAATGAAAGAAAAAATATAATGAATGAAGTCCTTGTATTGCATGTTCTGGTATCATCAACCCAGTAAGAATAAAAAAAAAACCCCAGTCAACCATAGCAGGGTCTGAGTTCAGAATGCGTTCAATGACCACAAAGCCTCAGTTGTTTATGCATTGCAATAACACTTACGTGTTATATATATATATATATATATATATATATATATATATATATATATATATATATATATATATATATATATATATATATAGAAATTGATCCGTGTAATAAGGTTCAGCAAAAAGAGTACTCCATCTAGCGCGAGTAAAAATATTGTTTTAAACTGCTTGGTTTGGGAGAATAGTCCACGCCTGAAGAACATACTTTGGTTTCCATGTACGTGAGGTGATCGTATAAAACAATATATATATATATATATATATATATATGGCTGTGTGGTAAGAAGCTTGCTTACGAACCACATAGTTCCGGGTTCAGTCCCACTGCGTGGCACCTTGGGCAAGTGTCTTCTACTATAGCCTCGGGCCGACCAAAGCCCTGTGAGTGGATTTGGTAGACGGAAACTGAAAGAAGCCCGTCGTATATATGTATATGTATATATATGTGTGTTTTTGGGTGTCTGTATTTGTCCCCCCACCATCACTTGACAACCGATGCTGGTGTGTTTACGTCCCCGTAACTTAGCGGTTTGGGAAAAGAGACCGATAGAATAAGTACTAGGCTTCCAAAGAATAAGTCCTGGGGTCGATTTGCTCGACTAAAGGTGGTGCTCCAGCATGGTTGCAGTCAATTGACTGAAACAAGTAAAAGAGAAAAGAGAGAACGAGAATATATAACCAGTTCGTTACTGTGGATTTCCATTCTTGGATATCGAAACCCCTTCTCTTGCAAGTTCTAGACTTCTCTAAACAATTCAACAGAATTTGTGACCTCGGTATCAGAATTATTAGGAACGGTGGAAAGTCACGCTGTTTCTATTGGGCTTAAAGGAAGGCCCACAGTTAGACGTATCCATGAAGAACTATGGCGGATTGCTTATCCGAGAATCTTAAAATAAATTCATATACCTCCACATCCAACTCCCAATCCAGTGAAAAAGAGAAAAGTAATGTGTTTAATCCTTCCTTTAATCTAGAAGTTTTCACTAACAAAGCTAGAAGCTTCTTAATTAGAAAGCATTCCCGAAGAGCCTATAGGTTTAAAAAACTCTTTTATTCCTATAGCGTCAAGGTTAGCTACACAGAATTAGATAATATCGCTTCCAGCATTACATGCCACACCATAAGCGAACATGCAAGCACATAGTTACCAACTTACACTCCAATCTATATCTGTCAAACCCTGCCAACTACCCACTGTGAGAATGCTACCTCTCAAAGATGGTGGTGTATAGAGCCACTCTCACGTCATCCGTTGGCAAGAAACATATATGATAGGGCTCCTCTCTGTACATTTGGAACCCCTAATTGCCAGCTCTGCTTCTGTGAGAAACTGCACATACTCCACCAGTGCGCAGTATTCGTCAACTGGAAAAACAAACTAGCTAATTGTTGTCACCAAATGTATGCCCTGTAAATAAACTTCAAACCTTTGGCCGCTGATAACCCGGATATACACCCTAGTCTAGCTGACTTCCACCAAACAATGGCGGACACACAATATCCGCTGCTTGGAGAGACTATATCATACTTATATCGTCCACGCGAACTCATTTGTAATCTGACACTATCAACTCAGTTATTCTCACGTAATAACTGTCATCAGTATGTATCACATCTCACACAGTGATGATTAATTGATTGAAATACATCAATATCTTGCCTACCCTACCACGTGCGGTATCCAATGTAAAGAATTGGTACTGCTAAACATATCCTGTAGAATATCGATAAATCGAGTCAGCATCCTACATCCACAGTTACGTTATCAATGAAATCATTGGTATCGCTATGATCGCGTACACAAGTACATGACCTAAACTGATTAACAAAGGGTATTTAAAAAAACATTTTAAAACTATGATGAGGAGCTGAGCCAAACTGTTATTAAATACATGTAACTCCAACCAAATTTGTGCTGAATGCTACTTTCTATCGCTCGTTTATTCAATCGTACACACACACGCACATGCACACACACACACACACACACACACACACACACATAAACACAAACACACACACTTTCACACATGTTGCTCACCATGATCTGATGCTTGTAAGTTAGCCGTAAGTTCGAAGTCAGTTCAACTACAGTATTCGGGTTAAATCTGACGATTTCGTGTGTCCTATTTTCAAGAACAGCTTGATGTATTGGATAGCAGTCAACGGTGTTGGGAGAAAAAGTTAGCTAACATGGAGGAATGAAAGCTATCTGAATACCGGAAGAGAGTTACACGTATCATGATGATTCACGCCGCGTATTAAGATGCCAACATCATGGCTGCCGCTCAGTGCTTCGTGAATATTGTAAAGGCTGTAAGATGTAACATGAGCATCATGAAAACCAAGTTCCCCTAAACTGTGATGTTCTTTGAGTGTGTCTCCAGTGAGTCATGCTGCTCCACATCTTTGAACAGGGCCTTAGGTTCAATTCAGATGGCAATGTGAAGCTGTTGGAGATTGTGGTCAAACCTTGGCTGGAGCGGGTTTGCTACTGGAAGGCCATATGTGTGACAACATGATTCGGTTCCTTACCGAACCTCTGGAATGAGTTAGAGGTGGTTGTCAGAGAATATTTACGACTTCAACAGTCCCAATCTCTTGCATTCTAATTTCTCTGATTGTAATCCCATGGATTATTATATGTAGGGCACGGCTGAGAAAGGCACCAACCGTTCTGCCAGCAACACCACGGCCGAGTTGGTGGCCAAGACCAAGGTGGTGTTCGAAGATACTATCAGGGACTCAGGTTATTGCGTTTTCTTTTCTATATATGTAAAGTGTCAAATTTAGCTTGAATACTCTATTATATTGCTATAATATAGCCATGATTGTTCGCTAGCCACTAAACCTTTTTTATTTTCTCTCTCAGCTTCTTTCTGTGCTCCTTTCTGTTGAAGAGCGTAGGCTCGAAACGTAAAAGACTTTCTCACTTCCTGAGCGTTAAACTAATACATCTGTTTGTTGTTTACGCACCCGTCTTCGTCTTTTGTTTTGTTCTTTTTTTGTAAAATCCAACTATATATATATATATATATATATATATATATATATATATATATATATATATATAAATGTGTAGTGGTCTGATCAATAAGTATCCGGACTGTTACCAAGGTAGCGAAGCTAAAGCACGCAGAGTAATGCCGCTTGGCACAGATTGACCTTCAACTCTGCTGTGCATGCGCACTGTGTTTTAACATTCTAGCTCACTTTCGCTGTTTACAGCAGTGTTTGGAAGGAACGTGTGTAGCATGTGATAATCGCCTTGACTATGACAGAAAGTTGAGCAGTGACTCTGTATCAAATTTTGCCAAAAGTTTGGCGATACCTGTTCAGAGTCCTAAGAAAAGTTTTCAAAAACGTTTTCATCATTCTCGACACAATCAAGATCTTGTGTAACTGAAATCTGAGTGTCTTTTTGGTAACCTGAAAGCAGTTTTAGAACAAACTTAGCAGACGCGCGTCTCATATCCAAATCTTCAGTGATAATGGACTGAACTGAATCGTAACTAATCTGCACATCCTCTGATAACTCACGGATGGTGATTCGACGATTTCCTTTCACAGCTGCACGGACATCTGCAATGTTTTTCTCAGTTCTGCTAGCTGTGGGTCTCCCAGAACGTTCGTCAATATTGACATTTTTTCGGCCATCTTGGAAACGTCTAAACCACTCGTACATTTGTGTGCGGCTCATACACTTTCTGCAACTTTGCGCAGGCTTCTGAACAGGCATCACCATGACAACTTTCTTTGTCATGGTCAATGCGAAGATCACACGCTACATAACTCCCTTCCAAGCACTACTGTAAACAGCGGAAGTGAATTAGAACGTTAAAACTTGGTGCGTATGCACAACAGAGTTTGAGATCAATCTTTGGCTAGCGGCTTCATTCTGTTTGCTTTAGCTTCGTTGGCAGCAATCCGATACTTACTGATCAGACCTAGTATATATATATATATATATATATGTATATATATACGTGTATAAGGGATGACCACTAGGTGGACATCCAATATGCTAGAAAGAGGTCATCAAAGACCCAACCACAAAGAAAAATAATGTTCTCCAGAAAAACTTCGCAAAACATGAAGACAATTCATGTATAGCTCTGCAAATTATATTGATTCTAGAACGGTTGTGCTGATGAGAACTCGGATGTTGTTACGTAAGTAAAACGTTAATGTTCGAAACCGCGGTTCACAACTAATTCTTTATTCTGTATATTTCTCATTTTGTCTTGTTCTGGTGTCTTGCGAAGTTTTTTTCTGGAGAACATTATTTTTTCTTTGTGGTTGGGTCGTTGATGACCTCTTTCTAGCATATTGGATATCCACCTAGTGGTCATCCTTTATACACGTGTAATAGAATTTTTTCTGAATTTTCAGGGTGTTTTTTTATATGCTAGGCCACTTGGTTTTAAATTGAATTAATATTCAATTTATCATCCTATATATATATATATGTATATATATAAGCATGTAAACAATGATTTCAAATTTTGGCACAAAGTCAGTAATTTCGGGGAAAGGTTAAGTCAATGGCACCGATCCCAGTACTCAACTGGTACTTATTTTATCACACCTGAAAGAATGAAAGGCAAAGTCGACTTCTGCAGAATTTGAACTCAGAACCTGAAGACGGACAAAATGTCGCTAAGCATTTCCGCCTGGCGTGCTAAAGATTCTGCCAGCTTGCCGCCTTTAAAACATGTAAATATTGGGTTAAAAGCCCTTTGGGTAGCAAAAGTCGGAGGCTGCTTTCAAGTTTTTCGATCCCACTATCTTCTCACCCAATCTATACATGCTATTATTTATAACTTTATCATTTGCTTCAAAATCCACTGTTCTAAAAAAGAATTATTTCACGTTCTCTCGAATCTTAAAAATGTTTATGATGTCAACAATATATATGTGTGTGTGTGTGTGTGTGTGTATACCAGCATGAAGCCGCATGGCTAAGTGATTAGGGGTATTGCACCCTCAATAGCTAAATCGTGGGTTCAATATCCGAAATGGGCGGTGCGTTGTGTTCTTGAGCAAAACACTTGGAATAGCCTTCTAATCTAGGGGAATGTTGGCCTGCTTGCCTTTGCCAGCGAGGTGACAGCATTCAAAAGCTAATACAATGCAAAGCGTATTGTGACTAGTGACGTATAGGAACATTCTATGCATCACATCGATACCGTGATACTGTGACACACACACACACACACACACACACACATTTGATTATAATAGATTACAGAAATTTACTTATCGAGATTGGATGAATTAAATGAGATGTTGTCTTTAGCCCTTTCTTTTTCTCCAACTTCCTATATGCCTTGTTCATGTTACGTCCACTTAGCGCGTGGCGTATGTATACGTGTTATTATGTCGTGCGACTGTAATACTAGGAGAGGTTAATACTGCAAGCTAGCTAGACATTCGTTAATTATGCAATTCTCTTACCAGTTGTCATACTTTAATGTGCTTACTTTGGACAACTATTTACAACTGTTTGAACCGTGTGCCTTTCAGCTATCAATATAACAATAATAAAAGTGTAAAGTTATTGTAATTATCTGGTTAATATCCTATACATATATCTTCATATATCTCACCGGTTCATTGAACCAATAGGATATATACAAAATTATATAAAATAAAGTTGCCTTCATACCTTGATGTCTGTAAAGAAAATAAATGAAAGCAACAACAATAATAACAACAAATGCAGACTTGTTCTGCCTGGGTAACAGAAATTATACAAACTTTCCAAATGACTGACCTCTTAACTACTCCTGACACTGAAAAAATATTTTCTCTTTCTGAATATTTCACGACTGGATTCCCTTGAAGTGTTCTGAAAATATTAATTCGTGGTAACAAAACAAGATGTTAGCTATGGAGAAATGATAAAAAAACAACAACAAAAAACAAAACAAAATGAAAATTAAAGCAACAACAACAGCAAAAGCTGTAGCAGCAACAGCAGCAACAACAATGACGATGACAACAACATCGTTTTTGACTTTCCAGCCTGTCAACTTGTTATTCTGTTGAAAACTTATTTTTAGTAAAATATATCAATCATTTACGTATTTTTTTTTTCATCCTTAAAATAATTGGTCTTCTGTTGCTAGCAGTATGATTAACATGCCACTTTTACTAAACTGTCGTAGCAATTATTTTATAATGCTTCACCAGCAATCATATATAGTTTTGAAATTGTTT
>NC_142932.1:72804620-72832120 GCF_046866305.1 Octopus bimaculoides | reverse complement strand
TCTTCCAGAGTTTCCTTGCAAATGGTAAACTTCCCAAAAAGCTGAAGGAAGGCACCATATGTCATATCCATAAAGGCGGAAGCAGAGCAGAGGCTGGGAACTACAGGCCCATCTCTCTGACTTCACATATTAGCAAAGTCATGGAACGAATTGTCAGAAAGAGATTGATTGCGTTCCTAGAAGAAAATGACTTGCTGAATGAGACCCAGCATGGTTTCCGTCCAGGTAGAAGCTGCCTCACGCAGCTCCTGCAGCATTATGACTGGGTCCTGAAGCAGCTACTTGACCATTCAAATGTTGA
Source organism: Octopus bimaculoides (assembly GCF_046866305.1). Taxonomy (NCBI): domain Eukaryota; kingdom Metazoa; phylum Mollusca; class Cephalopoda; order Octopoda; family Octopodidae; genus Octopus; species Octopus bimaculoides. Next base: position 72,831,819 of record NC_142932.1, on the reverse strand, counting down.
TGTGATATATCTCGACTTTGCAAAAGCCTTTGACAAAGTTGATTATGGCTTGATGTGTCACAAGCTGCGAAACCTTGGCATAACTGGTAAATTAGGAGAATGGCTGCATGACTTCCTGAATGGTAGAAGTCAGACAGTTGCAGCCAATGGAGAACTAACTAGGGAAACACAAATATTGAGCGGTGTTCCGCAAGGAACTGTCCTGGGGCCACTACTGTTCATAGTGGCCCTTCTGGACATGCCCACTGTCACTCGGAGAGCCACTGTCACTAGCTACGCTGATGACACAAAACTATCTCAGGCAATAAAGAATCCTGATGATATTGTAAGCCTACAGAATGACCTAAATGCAATATATGAGTGGCAGAGCAAAACAATATGCAGTTCAATGCGGAAAAATTTCAAGTACTGCGCTACAAGGCCACAAGTGCCTCCCAACTGGCATACACAGGACCTGGAGGTACTGCAATCCCAGAACCACAAGCCGTGAGAGACCTGGGTATCAACATGTGTAGTGATGCATCATTTCACATGCACATTGTCAAGTTGACAGCAAAGTGCAGACAGCTGGCGGGGTGGATACTGAGGACATTCCGTACAAGGGATCAAAAAGTCATGTTGACTCTATGGAAGACATTTGTCCTGAGCCGCCTAGACTATTACTCTCAGTTGTGGTCACCACACAGTGTCAAACGGACAGCAGAACTCGAGGCAATTCTGAGGCACTATACAAAAAAGATCGCCACAGTCCAGCAGATGAACTACAGGGAGCGACTGCAGGCACTAGGTCTCTACTCCCTGGAACGCAGGCGGGAGAGATATGTAATAATATACATATGGAAAATACTGGAAGGACTGGTGCCGAACTTTGGCATCAAGTACTACAGGAATGCCCGCACGGGTCGCCACTGCATGGTGCCAAAGGTGCCGTCCACTGCATCTCACATAAGAACAAGATACTGCAGCAGCTTCGGTTTCAGAGGACCTCAGCTTTTCAATGCCCTGCCAAAACATTTGAGAGACCTGCAAGACACGGATGTGGAGGTCTTCAAGACAAAACTCGACGCTTTCCTCTCCACGATACCAGACGAACCAATGGCTCGAAATGAGACACAGTTTAGGGCAGCGATGTCAAATTCTCTTATACACCAGATGTGCCATCAAAACTCTTGATTGGACTATATCAGGTGCAGGAGAAGAGCCATGCAAGGAACGTGAAGAGAGCAAAACATAAAGACAGAAAATCACGGTGGTGCTCCAGCATGACCACAGCCACTTGGCTGAAACCCATAAATAAATAAATAAATAAATAAATAAATATATATATACAAATATATATTTATATTATACAGATAAATGTATATGGATATATATATGTGTGTATATTTATATATATATGTATATATATACAAATATATATTTATATTATCTAGATACATGTATATATGTGTGTATATATATATATACATGTATATATATATATGTATATATTTATACAGATATATATATATGTACATGTATATATATATATCTACATATATGCGTATTATATATATATATATATATATACATATATATATATATATATATATATATACATATATAGATATGTATATATTTTACGTGTATGTATAGACGCCTATAATCACAATACGCTTGCTCACAAACACACACACATACATACACACACATGAACACATACTTACATATTAATAAATATATTGATATTTGTGTACGTAAACAATAATATATATATATATATATATATATATATATGAAAGATACAGAACAATACAAAAACTCTGTATCTCAACTCTTACAAGACACTACATACTATGAAAGAGTAGTCAACTACCAACAAACAAGAACAATGACCAAATTAAACACACTCATTTGCCAACATCGAAACAACTTAACAACAAAGGAATGCGACTACCTAGCAAACTTTAATTGCAAAACCAGCAGCCTCTATGGACTTCCAAAAATCCACAAGAGCAAAACTATTTCTGAAGCTTGCAAAAAGTCCACTTCCACCTGCATCACTGTACCACATCCCACTGATCTCAAACTAAGACCAATTGTGGCAGGCCCAAACTGTGAAACACACAGATTAAGCAACTTTATCGATATCCTCCTGAAACCAATACTTCACCACATACCAAGTATTGTTAGAGACGACCTGGACCTACTAAATCATCTACCCAAACATGCCAATAAAGACATTTTCATTGTTTCCTTTGATGTAATAAATCTTTACACTACGATCCCACATCAATATGGACTGGAAGCCATTAAATTCTGGCTAGAAAAATACCCCAATGAGATCCCAGAAAGAATAAAAAAAGAATTCATCATCGAGGGCCTTAAGTTTATCCTTCAAAACAATTTTTTGAATTTTAATGATAACACCTACAGACAGGTATCAGGGACTGCAATGGGGACTAAAGTTGCCCCTACATATGCAAACCTGGTGATGGCCTACTTAGAATTGCAAATCTACGACAAATCCAAAACTAGATACGGCCTGTCTTTCCACCAATACCTGTTGAAGAATTGGAAACGTTACTTGGATGATTGCCTCATCCTATGGTCCCACACACTCGACCAACTCTTTGACTTCAAAACTCTAATTAACAGTGTCAACAACCATATCCAATTTACAATGGAATACAGTCAAGACCAACTTCCTTTTCTTGACATTCTCATTATAAAAATGGGTACCAGCATTGAGACTGATATTCATTACAAACCGACTGATTCCAAGCAATACCTTCTGTTCACCTCCAATCACCCAAAACATACAAAGACAAACATTCCCTTCAACCTTGCGAGAAGAATTTGCACAATTGTCTCTAATTATAGAACTCGAAATAAAAGACTCGAAGAACTAAAGGCAATTCTCCTCGAAAGACATTACCCAGCATCATTAGTTGACAATGGAATAGAACGGGCCAAGGCAATTGCTACCCATGACCTGCGAAAACCGAAACACATACACGGCACGTTAAATAGTCTCCCATATCTCTCGACACACAATCCTAGAAATGCAGAAGCTTACACAATAATATACAAAAACATCCCACTACTGAATCAAGACCCACGTCTAAAAAGAGTACTCGCAACCCATAAAATAATAAAAAGCAAAAGACAACCCAAATCCCTAAAAAACCTACTCACGAATGCAAAATTGCCCAACACAAGCCCACCACCTACTGTAAAAAAATGTGGTCGTTCCAACTGCAGGACTTGCATCCACCTCATGGAAGGAACAACATACAGATTCCAGTCGGGACACACTTTTGTCATAAAAAATAACTTCACCTGCGCATCAAAAAATTTACTTTATGCCCTAAGGTGTGAAGGGTGCCACAAAGAATACATAGGGCAAACGAGCCTTACTCTCAGAGAAAGGATGACAGTCCACCGCCAACAATTGAGGGATCCCACCACAAGACAGATACCACTCAGTGGGCACTTAGATCTGTGTGCACAAAACAAGTCCCCCAAATTCCTAGTTTTCCCATTATACCAATGCTCAGACAACACCACTGACCAAACACGAATAAATAGGGAAAATAATCTTATTCAAAAATACAGACCACAGCTCAACATACTCTAACATAAGCCCCCTCCCCAGGTGCACACCCAAAACAAAGACACACAGATACGCAAAATCACACACATCAATACAATGCAAACCTCCGACACGAACACACTTACACACATATATACACACACACAGTATCTCCACACCAGAGCACAAACCCACATACATTTCAAGAAAAAACACATGCATATATATACTTACAATACAATTGTAGCAACCACAACCAACACCCATACACACATATGTAAACAGGTACATGCACACACCTACACACCACTCCGGCAACCACAAATCATATTCACACACGCATATTTGCATACATATGTACACACACATACAAACACCATACGCCTGTTCCCCAGTAAAAATGTCACACACACACTCAAAAGAAAAACACACACAATACAATCCCAACAATCACAACAAACACCCACAAGCACACATGCACAGAAGCATGCACACACAATGACACACCTCCCCGACAAATACAAGCCACATAGACGCACTCACACAAACACACGCTCACGTATACACACATATACTGTACTAACAATACAAACAAAACTAATCACTCACAATTACAGCGCACACACACATGTACACATATACACCAGGAAACTACACAAACCATACCCACGTACACACACATACAAACGCATAACCAGTACCAACATACACGGAACACACATGCACACACATACACCTCACCTGGATAAACCCAACGTACAAGGACACCTAATAAATACAACACACACATACATGCTCACACACACATACACTCTCATGCACACACATACAGTTGCTCCCTCACACACACACGCACCACAATGACAACTCAAACACAAACATACTTAGAGACACACACAAACTCACGTACACACATATAACACCCCCACCAACACACAACACAAATAAACATACGTACACATACAGACATACACATACATATGAACCATCACACACACATACGGTTGCTTACACACACACACACACACACACACACACACACCACAATGGGTATTTAAAACAACACACTCACTCAGACACAGAGAGAGACACACACACACTCACGTATACACACACTCCCATATTCACACAAAACACTCCCACGCACACACACAGATGCACACATACATACACACACAGACGCACACATATGTACACACCCTCACACATACATACGGTTGCGCTCTCTCTCACACACACATCACAAGGACGATTAAAACAACACATACATACTCAGAAAAATAGATATACGCACAGTCTCACGTACACACACCTAACATCCCCACCGACACAAAAAACACACAAACACACATACACACGCACTCACGCACACACACGAACAAACACATATACACATACACACACATGCGCACACACAACACCCTAACAAATATTAATCACACACATACACACTCACACAAACGTGCACACACATACACACACCATCCTACCATAGATAAAAAAACACACACATACTCATATACACATGCCACACACGCACACATACAGACATAGACATACACATACATATGAACCATCACACACATACGTTTGCTTACACACACACACACACACACCACAAGGTATTTAAAACAACACACCCACTCAGACAGAGAGACACACACACACTCCCACACTCACACAAAACACTCCCACGCACACACACAGATGCACACATACATACACACACATACGCACACATACGTACACACCCTCACACATACATACGGTTGCTCTCACACACACACACACCACAAAAACGATCAAAACAACACATACACACTCAGACAAAGAGATATACGCACAGTCTCACGTACACACACCTAACATCCCCACCGACACAAAAAACACTCAAACACACACTCATATACACATTCCACAATAAACTCTGGGACCAATAAAAACGACACACACACACACACACACACCCACACCCCCACACACGGACACAAACACACATATATACACACACATAGAGATGTGCACAAAACCAGTCCCAAAAACCAGTGAACCATGACAGACTGTCACAGACCAACCAAAAATAAAAAAATCTTCTTTAACTCTTCTTCCCTCCCACCCCAGCTAGCCAGTCATACTGTCTCTTAAGACAGTAAAACATTCCTTCAATATACACAAGAGAAAAAGGCCAGGTCAGTTCCTTCTCAATTTTATTCGATTGTCAAAGAATATGTATAAGAATATGTATATGTATTTTTCCATATGTGTATTTTCATACACTGTTTTTAACACTGTTTTTAACAATTTCACCTTAATATCAGAGAATGTGTGACAATCAGTATGTAACACTACAAAGTTCATACAAAGCTTTATACTTTAAATATATTTTATCATCAAAGAATGTATATATGCATTTTAATACTCAAACTGTTTTTTAACATTTTTTATTATTCTCAAAGACTTTTGATAATCTTTTTCTAAAAAAGTGAAACCGGTTAAGTAAATAAATATTTTTGAAAAATAAGTGCATTTTCAAACCTTCTTTCATATATATTTCCACTCGTACGGTATTCCACAACTTTACTTTATTATATATATATATATATATATATATATATATATATATATATATATATATATATATATATATATATATATCAGGGGAATATTGCAATTCAACATTGATTTTACATTGCGTGAAATACAGAATATATTTCATAAACAACAGCGACCTGCTTTGAACATCAATTGTAAAGATTAATTTCTTTATATACGTCTAGTAGTCATATAAATCTGCTACTACATAGTCACATCCACACACGGATACACACACACAAACGCGCGCGCGCTTGCACACACACAAAATATGTGTTTCAGAGAGAAGGGAAGAGAGACGTGGGAGGCGGGGTGGATAGTTGACAACATTTTCTGCGGTTCAGATTTGCGGTTCCAAAATGTTTCTGAAGAATTACAAAAATATTTAAATCAAAATGTCTAGATACGAGAATATTCCTCATGTATGTTATATTGCTATATTTCTATTTAACACAGCTATCAAACCATTAATCTATCTATCTATCTATCTATCTATCTATCTATCTATCTATCTATCTATCTATCTATCTATCTAGCTAGCTAGCTATCTGTCTGTCTTCTGTCTCTTCTCTCTATTATATATACATGTATATATACACACACATACACATATACAAATACATATACGTAGGTTAGAGGAGTTTTAGTTATATAAAACATATAAGATGGAGTCATGTTTTGTACGTATATACAAAAGTACCTTCTCTCTATTTCTCTCTCTCACTGTTATATATATGTATATGTTTGTTATAGTCTGTATAAGTATACAAGAATATGTATTTATAAATATGTGTGTGTGTTCAGCTATATTCATCGTTTGCATGGATTATAAATATTAACCTGAAGACATGAAATAGCTGTTATACAATTAAGTATAGATTTCATATTTACGCCTCAATTGATTTTCTAGGGAAACGTTCCCAGAATTAAATTTGTAAAATATTATCTGATGATCAAATTTTCACAAAATCGATAACTGCATTAAATATCTGAAATTTAAAAAGTTTATAAAAATATAGGCTTATTAAATAAATTTCACTTCATGATATATTTATTATAGTTTCTATCACGCTATGTGGACATATGTCTGTAAGTATATATGTATGCATGTCTATATTTTTAAACGTTATATATACATATACATACATACATATATATATATATATATATATATATATATATATATATATATATATATATATATATATATATATATATATATATATATATATATATATATTTATATATATATATATATATATATATATATACGTCTATATTTGTATATGCATGTATGAATGTGTTCGTGTATACTTATGCGTGAGTATGCATGTACATATTATACGTATCTGTATATATCTTTATATGCGTTGTATTATCTATCTATGTCTATTCATCTCTGAATGTATACATGCATTATATATATATATATATATACTGTTTCCACACACACACACACACACACACACATATATATATAAATGCTGCTTACATATATATATATCTAAACACACACATAATAGTTAAAGACTGTTTCTTTCTAAAAGGTTCGCGTTATATTGTAATTTTTAAAAACATTTTATATATATTAATATTTCTTAATTGAAGAAAATATTTCTTCAAATACTGTGACTGTATGAAGACTTCTTTGTAAAAAACTTTTCACAATGTATACACACACACACACACACACACACACACACACACATACACACACACATGCACACACACACACACACACATATATATATATATGGTTCAAATTTACAGAAAACAAAAGACGAAGACAGGTGAGGCAGCAGCAAGCAGGTGTATTAGTTTGACGCTTAGGAAGAATGCAAAAGTCTTTGACGTTTCGAGCGTACGCTCTACAAAAGAAAGAGATGAGCGGAAAAAATGGAGAGAGAACGAAAAAACGGAGAGGGAAAAATATTGTGCAGGGATTAACGGTATATATACATCTTGATTTGTAGGCGAATGAGGATACTATTGGTTTCATGTTGAGAGAACTCTCTTTCTCTTCATCTAAGATGGAGAGGAGCACCAACGTTCCAAGTGGAAGGCTTGATATTTGTTAAATCAGAAATAATATATATTTATCCACGAATGCAGCGTTGAGCACTCATTCTCACTGTTCAATAATAACGTATCTATCTATCTGTCTGTTTGTCTGTCTGTCTGTTTGTCTGTCTGTCTGTTTGTCTGTCTGTCTGTTTGTCTGTCTGTCTATATAGACACAAACAATATTATAGATTGTATATTACATTATATACGCACGAACACACACACACACACACACACACACACATACACACACACACACACACACACACACATACACACACACACACACACACACACACACACACACGAGGGGTGCTGAAAAGTTCCTGGCTTTGGGTAAAGGAAAATGCAATGAGATCAGTTAATTATGATTTTATTCTCAGATTCACGCACTTATTGCAGCGGTCCTTCAGTTTTTCTAAGCTTTGTAAAAGAACTCCGAAAGTTACGCCTCCAACCAAGCCGTTTGTGATTTGGACGTTTTGTGATTTGAACCCTTTGATTTTTTTACTCTTTGCAGAGTAAAAAATATTTTTGTCAATAATTTTGGCAAAAAATTATTTTTTGTCAAAAAATATTTTTGTCAATTTGTATATTCCTTTTTAAGGGATTTATTTTTCTGCAAAATAAGGAGGGTTTCCCAGAAATGGAAAACATACCGAACAAAGAAACTGATAGTGTAAAACAAATGTTTAAGGAAAAACCCAGTCTTTCGGCCGCCGTAGGCGGTAATATGATAACGCTAGAGGTGACGATGGCTCAATTAAGTATAAAAATATCGTAAAAAAGAATGGAAATGATAGGAAATTGCTCCCTCCGCAGGAAATTGTACAAAATATAGCTGCGAGAATAGTGGTATACAAAACGTATAATCTAAAGGAAAAAAGAGTGATGGCGGCGATAGCGGTTTTTTTTCAGTCATCTCAAAGCCAAATAGGAAGGGTGTAGAGCCAGAGCTAAACTTCGTGCGGTGGGGAGAGAGAGTATTAACGTTGCCGGATGGGCATGACGTGTGGCAAGTCGGAGAGGAAGAGAAGCCTCTATTAAATCTTTAACGGACGAGCATGGGCATACGATGGAAGGACAGAAAGAAATGCAAAAGGCCCTCAAGGAGAGCGGCGGGCTGCACAGTGAGGCGTCCTTAAAGGACTTCCTCGCTGGTGGGCCGCGACTCTCGGCATGGGAGGCGGAATGCAGTGAATGGCCGATTATGGCTACGGAGGTTGAAGAGGCGCTGGCTGAGTGCCAAATTGGCAGCAGAATGGGAGGATCCCTAGCTCTGTGAGCCGGGGAGTGGTGACGCTGATCAGAAAAGACCCGAGCAAGGGGGGGGGCATATTAGTAATTTTAGGCCAATAACTCTACTTAATGTAGAGTTAAAGGTTTTGGCCAAGGTGCTAGCTAAGAGGTTGACGCGTTTCGCGGAGAAACTTGTTGGGAGGGCGCATACATGCGCCATCCCAGGCAGGTCAATCCAGGACAGTCTTCATCTCCTGCGCTACACTTTAGACAGGGTGGGTAAGTTATCCGGTAAAAGTGGGGCATTGGTCCATTTAGATCAGAGTAAAGCTTTTGATAGTGTAGACCACCAGTACCTGGCGGCGGTCCTCGAGGCGGTTGAGCTAAGCCCAGATTTCCGTGGTTGGATCACTGCCATTTACGGCGGCATCAAATCCATAGTCCACATAAACGGTTACCTGAGGGTGCCGTTTAAGCTCGAGCGCTCGGTTCATCAAGGGTGCTCCTGTCTCCGCTTCTGTATGTACTGGCTCTTGAGCCATTGCTGCGGAGGCTGGAGTGTTTGGGGGGCATCCCCAATGAATTGGGATGTGGTAAATCTGTTTCTGTATATGCGGATGACGTCACCATCCGATGAAGCTCAGCTACCTTGTGTAGAGGATGCAATCAAGGGATATGAGGCGGTGGCAGGGGCAAAAATTAACAAGGACAAGTCCATCGGCTTGCGGCTAGACACCTGGAGTGGCAAGACGATAATGTCTAGTGTTGTGGAGCACTGGATGGAAGGTCCTGTTAAATTGCTTGGAATCTAGTTTGGACCGGATTCTCAGACGGAGAAGAATTGGAGTGACGTGGCAGGTAGGGTGGAGGCCCTAAAACGGACCTGGTCCGGAAGGGCGCTATCCCTGAAAGGGAGGGCAGAGGTGGTGCAGGTGTATATTGCGTCGGTTATCACTTACCGTCTGACCGTTGTCCCTTGCTCTGATTCGCGGCTAAGCAGCTTGGAACACCTTCTATTCTGCTTTTTGTGGAGGGGAGGAAAACCGCATGTGAGGCGCTCTGTTTGCTGCCAAGAACCGCTAAAGGGTGGGTTAGGGATGCCGTGGTTAATGATGTGCAGACATGCGCTGAGGCTAAGGCACCTCTGTCTCTATCTGCATGGTGACGAGGTGTGGAATACGTTGGCAGAGAAATTCCTTCCGCGACTGGAGGAACTCAAACACAACTTCATTAAAAGACGTAACACGACTGAATGGCAAAAGGAGTGCCGACAGGCACTCGTGTTAATCCACAAGGCTGGCAGCAGGAATACCACCTCGGTATTCTATAGAGGGTTGGTAGAGTTTAAGGGGGATGACGCCCTAAGAGAAGCTCTGGGGCTCGATGAGAGCCAGCTAGCCAACCTGTTTCAAAGAACTTTCGGGCTGGGGTACCTGGATAACTACCAGAAATCCCTGACTTGGCAGTGCTATAGGAGTGCGTTACCTGTTCGAGACAAATTGTCTAGGCATGGATTGTCTTGCCACCGGCATGCTCGAGGGGCGGACAGGACGATAAAACCGTTCTGCACGCCCTTGTACAGTGCTCGGAGATTTCGGGCTTGATAATTTACGGAGAACACGTGCTATCGCATCTAGGAAGAGTATAACTGTCTGATCGAGATTGTACCGAGATTGAATCCATGATCGAGATTGTACCGCCACCCGGTCTATCAAAGAAAGGTGAGGCATGTTTTTTTTTATGCACAGTCGCAATATTGAAAGAGTGTATATGGAAAACTAGAATGAAATGAGTCGCGACGGGAACTTTCATCTCCGGCTCTGGTTTGCTATATTACTTCAGATATCATCTGAAGTGCAAGATAAGACTGGAGAGGAGACACCTGTCATGAAGTATATTTGGAAAAAGATGGAAGGATGTGGCAAGGAAGTTGGGTATGAATGACCCTACTTAATCTCATTCATGGTAGAAAAATATGGTGTAGCTGTTGGGCTTCATGGCTAAGGGTAAACTTGTAAAACTTATTTTTAAAACCACTTTAAAAAGAACTCATAAACACACTATTTGTTTGCAATGTCCTGTGTTGTCCCATCTATGTGTGATATATAATTATCGTAATAATGAATCATCTCTTAGGTACATCTCATCGAAAATAGCCAAGAAGCTTGAAACATCGATGTCTCAAGATTCCTAATAGATGGCGACGCTGAAAGGACCTGGTGTTTTTACATCTTTTTATCATAGGAGAGGTTTTTCTCCACAGTGCTGCAGTGTATTTGCCTTTTAGCAGTTGAAATATGTGACAAACATATTTCAACTTACCTAATTCTGTTCGTACATAATCACTGCTTAGCGCTAATAATTAGTTATATATATATATAAATACACACACACACACGCACACGCACACACACATACACATACACACACACGCACACACACACGCACACACACACACACACACGCACACTTTGTAATACTTGGGGATGGTCATACGTTTTGCTAATTAAATACATACACTGTCAAAGTTTTTTCGTCACACATTCTGTTACTTCTTCAGCGACTCTCTGTCCCATGTGTCTCCCCTTGCTTATTCTGTATGTGTGTGTGTATATATACAATATCTGCTTAAACTAGAAACCCTTAAACAAGTATTACTTTTATCAGGAGTAGAATCTCTTTGAAGAACACTCATGCAATATCTATTTTTGGTAACGCATGAGTATGTGTGTGTTTGTGTGTGTGTGTGTGTGTGTTTGTGTGTATGTGTGTGTGTGTGTGTGCGAGTGTGTGTGTGTGTGTGCGCATGTGTGTGTGCGCATGTGTGTGTGCATGTGTGTGTGAGTGTGTGAGTGGGTTTCTCAAATGTCAGACCGTCAAATTATGTATGTGTGTAGTGATATTGAGCGAGATAGAAAGATAAAGAGTGAGTGAAAGAGAGAGAGAGTGAGTGAAAGAGAGAGAGAGAGAGAGAGAGAGAGAGAGAGAGAGAGAGAGAGAGAGAGAGAGAGAGAGAGGGAAAAATATAACCCAGGATATATAGATTTATACAATGAGTAGATATTTAAAGTAAACCTTCAAAGAATTTATAAATACATAGCAAACGACGTCTCCAAAAGTTAAAGACTTGCTCCCATCAGGGAAGCAATACCATACTATTAATAGCTATTCTATCTAAAAATAATGATAATATATTAAGCAAATCCGTACATACAAGCACACACAGACACACACACATACTCGCACACATGTATTTATACATATACAATAGATAGAGAAGAAAAACAAACTAGAATTGAATCTGAAATTTACAAGTGACCCATGAGTCCAAAGTTCAGGAAGCGACAATACCGGAGACCCACAGGTCCAAAGTTCATAAAAATAGTAGACTCACAAATGAAAGGACAACTGGCCAGAGCTTAAAATGATTACTATATATAGAACATTGACATCCTTAAAGTTAAATGTTGCAACGAAATGAAGAAAGATTAAAAGAGAAGAAGAAAAAATAATGAATAAGTGACATACATCGACTTAGTAAGAATCCAATATTAATAGAATTTTTTTTATTGACAGATATTTCAGATTTATTTTGAGACAATTGTCTGAGAACATTAATTCCTTCTGGTCAATGCTGTATTCAGCAAAGGTGAATAATGGAAAAGCCATTTTTTTTTTATATATGTAGTCATTATCTAATATTGGTCTCAAATTTTAGCTCATGGCCAGCAGTTTAGGGCAAGGGGTAAGTCGATTAAATCGATCCATCAGTGCTTAACTGGCATTTATTTCATAGACCTCGAAAGGATGAAAGGCAAAGTCACCCCACTCAGCAGAATTTGAACTCAGAATAAAAAGAGAACCGAAATGCCGCCAAGCATTTTGCCCGGCGTTCTAACGATTCTGCCAGATCGCCGCTCTATATTATTATCGTAATATTGGCTTCAAATCTTAGCACAAGGCCAGCAATTTCGTGGGAGGGAAAAATTTGATTACATTTACACCAAAGATAGATTGGTACTTATTTCATCAACTCTGAAAGGATGAAAGGCAATGACGACCTCGGTGTAATTTATGTCATTATCTAATATTAATAGACTTACGTATACATAAACATTCAAAATTTACTTTGAAGACAATACGGAATATTTCCAAACGTTTGAAATCCACCCTGATAAAAACAAAAACAAGGTGCAAATGATATCTGCTACTACAACTAATACTTTCTAATTTTGGCACAAGGCCAGCATTTTGATGGGGAGGGGTGAAAGGCAGAGTTGACCACAGTAGAATTTGATGAAGCAGCACATATGCTAGGACACAACAACCTCCTAAGCAGACCGAGTGCAGATATGAGCAGCATATGGGAATCGGTATTAAGGAAGGATAGGAAAATATTAGATTTATAAGCCCTAAAATTCACGAGCATATGGCGTAGTGGTTAAGAGCGCAGGCTACTAACCCCAAGATTCCGAGTTCGATTCCAGATAGTGACCTGAATAATAATAATAATAATAATAATAATAATAACATCGAAAAATACCTTAGGAATGAAAACCCAGGTTCGAAATTTCTCCAAGACACCTGATGAAAGCTGGAAGGTATATCAACCAAAACGTTGTGTTAGCAACAAACAAGATGAGGACAAATATCCGTCAAATGTAAATAATAATAAAGATAATAATAATAATTATAACAGTAATTGGTGTAAATTTTGACACAAAGCTAGAAATTTTAGGGAAAGGGGTAGTTTATTCCAGTCACCCTAATATTTGGCTGATACTTTATTTTATCAACGATGAAAGGATAAAAGGTAGAGTTAATCTTCGCAGGACTTAAATTCAGAATGTAAAGAGTGCCGGAAAAAATACCGCAAAATATTTCTCCGAGGGTCTGATGAATCTGTTAAGGAGCCATGTTAAATGGTTTCTGATTTAGGCACAAGCCCAACAATCTTGAAGGGAGGGCATTAATCAACAACATTGACCTCAGTATTTGGCTGACTCTGAAAGGGTAAAAGGCTAAGTTGATCAAGGTAGGATTTGAAATCAGAATGGAAGGAGCCGGAACAAATACTGCAAAGCCTTTTTTCAGCGTTCTAGCGAGTCTGGTATCAACTTAATAGAATCTAATAGTTATTGACTAAGAAGGCGGGGAGCTGGCAGAATCGTTAGTGAGCCGAGTAAAAATGCTAAGCAGCATTTCGTCAGCGTGTACGTTCTAAGTTCAAATATTGCCGAGGTCAATTTTATCTTTTATTCTTTCTGAATAGATGGAATAAGTACCAGTTGAACATTGGTTGGGGTCGTTGTAATCGACTTTACCCCATCCACTGAACTTGCTGGCCCTGTGTCAAAAATTGAAATCTATATTTATTGACTTATACAATAGGCAAATATTTCAAGAAAATTTCTAAAGACATATCGAACAACGAACATTCAAAACCAACTCCAATGAGATTTAAAGAAAAAATGTTATTTACCATCATTTATAATATTTGGTAAGTTGTTTGGTAAGTGATTTGAATAATAACTGATAGTAAAATAACTAGATCAATATATATTATCGACAAGGGACTACATATGACAGGTAATTTTGTAAGTATATTTTTGCCAAGAGTTTTATCAGAAAATGTATCATACATAAAATTATAACTTTTATCAAATTTCTTGCTGCTTATACAAAATGATGAAATGAATTTTAATTTTCAAAACGAAAAAGTACAAAAAACAAAAACAAAATAAAACAAACAACAACAGCAAGATTTTTATTTTAAAATGAAATTAAATAACGCAAAACAATGACGTACATATACATTCTAAATTCGTTCCGGCATATTCGAACGTGAATAAGCTAATCACTGTTGTATTTTGTCTTCGGAGAACAACTTCTTATTTTTCATTTGTGTAACTCCTTCTATAATTATTCGATCATTTACTCCTCCTCTCCTCCCCCTCTTCCTCTCCTCCGCTCTTCTCCTCTCCTCTTCCTTTCCTCCCCTCTTCTTCTCCTCCCCCTCTTCCTCTCTCCCGCTCTTCTCCTCTCCTCCCCTCTTCCTCCCCCTCTTCCTCCCCCTCTTCCTCCCCCTCTTCCTCCCCCTCTTCCTCCCCCTCTTCCTCCCCCTCTTCCTCCCCCTCTTCCTCCCCTCTTCCTCCCCCTCTTCCTCCCCCTCTTCCTCCCCCTCTTCCTCCCCCTCTTCCTCCCCCTCTTCCTCCCCCTCTTCCTCCTCCTCTTCCTCCCCCTCTTCCTCCCCCTCTTCCTCTCCTCCCCTCTTCCTCTCCTCCCCTCTTCCTCTCCTCCCCTCTTCCTCTCCTCCCCTCTTCCTCTCCTCCCCTCTTCCTCTCCTCCCCTCTTCCCCTCCTCCCCTCTTCCCCTCCCCCCTCTTCCTCTCCTCCCCCTCTTCCTCTCCTCCCAACCCCTCATCCTCCCTTCCCCTCCTCTGTCTATGATTCTTTCTCTCTTAGTGTGTATGCGTGTGTGAGACAGTGGGTGCGCGCGCGCGAAACGTTCTTACTCATTATGTGCCACCAAATCTAGTATGTGCACTCATCCTGTATCTGTTCCATTAAGTCTCTCCGTATCTCTCTTTTATCCTCTCACTCCCTATCTTTATACGATGTGAAGCGTAACTGTTGAAATCAAAGAAACCAACCAACCAACCAACCAACCAACAAGCTATTTATATCGGCAGTCATTATATGGCGATAGTAAATTAGATTGGGTGTTGAAGAGAATGAGAGGCCAAAAAACCCCCAAATCCCCCAAAAGACAAAAAAAAAAAAAAAGCACAAAGATTAAATCTAGAATTAACAAAATATTTGCAACTTCAAAGTTCAAGTAGTAACACTACAGTTGACACCCCCACCATGTTAGTTCAATGTTAAACAAAAAATTCTATAAAAAATGAACCCATTCACATTAAAACGTTAAAAATTATTTTGTTTTAAAACTTTCTTACAGTTAAGTGAAAATAAGAAAAGAAAGAAACAAAATAAAAGGATAAAGCAAAAAAAAAAAAAAAAGGAGAGAATCAAAATGAAAAGACAAAAAGGAGAAAAAAAAAGACCACCAAAACCGAAAAACATTCGCAGATGAAATGAAATTGTGTCAGCAACCTGGAATTATAGTAAAACAGTTTTGAAACCTTATAATAGACGAGCGGTTCTATTGGGAAATTAACGGAAAGTTAATAAAACATGTTTTTCAGCATTTTGTATATTTTTTATTTTCTTTTTAGTTTAAAATTTTTACATTTCATGTGGATATAACTTTGGTTGTTTTCTCTTGAGCGTGCTGCTACGTGTCTATTTTTGCCAATTGGTCATATGGAATACCTGTGTGCTTGTGTGTAGTTTAACGTAACTTGCATGCATAACAATGTGTGTATATTTACATGTGTGTACGTGTATGCATTTGTGTATGTATGCAAACGAACTGAATGAGTATGTGTATGTGTGTGTAGTATTCGTTTCAAACTTTGGCACAAGGCCAGCAAATTCGGCGGCGTGGATAGGTCGATTACGTCCATCCTTGTATTCTACCGCTACTTATTTTATCGATCTCGAAAGGATGAAATACATGTCGACCTCGACGGAATTTGAGCTCAGAAGATAAGAACGGGCTAATCATTTTCTCGGGCATGCTACCGATTGTGTCTTATGTGTGTATAATATCATATGTACTTATAAGGCGGCGAGCCGGCAGATTAGTCATTACACTGGGCAAAATGATTAGTGGCAATTCGCCCGTCTATACGTTCTGAGTTCAAATACCTCCGAAGTCGACTTTGCCTTTCATCCTTTCGGGGTTGATAAAATAAGTACAAATTGAACACTGGGATCGATTAAAACGACCACCCCTCTTCCGAACTTGCTGGCTTTGTGCTAAAACTTGAAGCCAGTATTATATGTAGATATGGTTGTATATGCGTGTGTATGTATGTATATAAGTGTATGTGATATGCATATATGTTGTACATGTGTGTGTATGTATGTATATATATATATATATATATATATATATATATATATATATATATTAAAAATAATATATTCCAAAGGAATGTGTATAAAGGACAAAAAGACAGCCAGTCAACTACAGTTAAAACACTTCTGTCACACGGGACCTTAAAGAATGCTAGAAAGTAGGAAAGTATACTAGTCCATATATATTTAATATTCAATATTTCATTTATTCAATAAGACATTCAATACTTCATTTCATTTTACTACATATACTATATATTCCATATTCTGTATCCCACATTAATTTTATAAGAGTATAAATAAAACATAAAAAACAGAGTTGGAATTCTTTTGAATAATATAAAAAAATATATATAGATTTAATGTACACACAGTTTTTAAAATAAGAGCTATTAACAGTTTTCTTTTGCCATAGAGATACTGTGATTAGGCAGATTTATATAACGTGCCTGGTGTCTCCAACTAATTTTCGGGCTCAGAGTTTGAGCCTGAAAATTGCGTAGGTAATACAATTTTGAGACTTCTATAGATATGAAATTGTTTTTAACGTTCGAGCTCGAATTAGATAAATCTATAAATAACAGCGTGTAGAATATGGAATTAAGAAACTACATGAATGGAAAAAGTTCGAATTTCATGGGTAGGGCAGCTTTTGAATGTTTTCATCCAAAGAATTTTTGAAACCAAATATTTAAACGCTATTATTTGTAACTTTAACTACTTCGAATTCCACCGTTAAAAACGATCTATTTTATGTGTCTATAGTTATCTATGTAGATATATTTATTGTATGTATGCTTCTTAATACAAAGAAACGGCTAACAGAATCGTGGGACTTAGCCAACAAGGAACCTGGACAAATGGGCCAATATACAGTAGCAGAGTATTGCCTAGCCGAATCGTTGGCGAGCTGACTTCCAACGCATCAAGTTTCTAATTAAAGCTGCCTACGACGCTTTACCAAGTCCATCGAGCCTTCCTACATCAGAAGAGGAACACCGTACTGAGCAATGCGAACCAATACAAGGTCAACATCTCCCCAGCAGCTGCCGCAGTGCCTTAGCTGATGGCCACTACCACTGGAGACACGACCAGGTACTCAGAATAGTTGCGGATGTGATTTCAACTGCTATTCAGTCTAATAAATACTACCAGGTTCAGTCCCACTGTGTGGCACCTAGGGCAACTGTCTTCTACTGTAGCCTCGGTCCGACCAAAGTGGATTTGGTAGACGGAAACTGAAAGAAGCCTGTCGTATATATATATATATATATATATATATATATATATATATGTGTGTGTGTGTGTGTGTGTGTGTGTGTGTGTGTGTGTGTGTGTGTGCGTGTGTGCGCGTGTGTATGTGTGTGTGTGTGTATACGTATGTATTTGTGTCTGTGTTTGTCCCACCACCATCGCTTGGCAACCAGCTTTGGGGTGTTTACGAACGCGTAAATTAGCGTTTAGGCAAAATGTATCGATGGAATAAGTACTAGGCTTACAAAGACACCGCACAGGAGCATAGGAGAGCGGGTAAATGAGCATTGGAGGGAACTTAAGGAAGAGAAGAACTCATCGGTTTTATACCAGCACGCCAAGTGGGGACACGGGGCTCACTCAACAACATAGAAGTTAAAATCCTGTCCACACATAGAACAGAGAGAGGCAACGCTTAGACAAGTTACATAACCTACACGCATAATAGAAGATAAACGTAGCCTAAATAGAAAACTAGAATGGAACACGAGCACACCCATCACACACCCCGACCTATAACAGAATAAGATCATCATAAACTAATAATAATACGAAACTAATACAATACACAGATAAATAAATGGAATTAAATAATTATATACATAAACAAATTAAATTAAATTAAATTAAATTAAATTAATACAAAAAGAAACAAATGAAAAAGTAAGTAGATAAAAACAAATGAAAAAGTAAGTAGATAAAAACAAATGAATAAAATAAATAAAAATAAATTAAACGAACGTGAATAAACAGGGGATTCTGATAATGCAGGTACCATACACATTCCCACATACACACTAAACATAGACACACACAGGGATATACGCATGCGCAAATAAAGATACATGCAACAGGAATACAAAATAGCAGATCGTTAGTAAGGAGACACACACACCCACCCACACACACACACACACACACACACACACACACACACACATATATATATATATATATATATATATATATATATATATATATATATATATGTGTGTGTGTGTGTGTGTGTGTGTGGGTGTGTGTGTGTGTGTGAAAGAAGGTTTGAAAATGCAATTTTAAAGATGTTTACGACTGGTTTCGCTTTTTTAGAGAAAGATTGTCAAAAGAAAAATGTAAAGCTTTGTATGAGCTTTGTTGCGTTAAGTATTGGTTATCACAAAAGTATTAAAATACTGATATACGTTCTTTGATAATAATAAGAAAATGTTAAAAACAGTTTACAAGTAATCAGAATGGGACTTCTAAAAGCATTTTGAGTTCAATAAAAATCATGTCTGTTTGGTGGTATACATATACACAGAAGGAGATATATTTAAGAATTTACAAAAAATTGTAGAGGAATAACTGACCTGTCTTTCTCGCATTTTGTTTAGCATGTAGCTAAGGGATGTTTTGTGTGTAGCTCTTTAAAATTGCATTTTCAAACCTTCTTTCATATATATTCCCACTTGTGCGGTACCTTAAATTTTACTTTGTTATATATATATATATATATATATATATATATACGTTTACACTTTTTACCCATCATCCCTAAGAAGTTAATATAGATCTATGTTAGTCAATTAATTCCGATTGGTTAATGAAATTTTGAATTATTTTGTTTACTCTATAGCGTTTCAGGGAAACATTTGTTTTAGCGGTTTTGTAAACATGCGATGTCTGTATTTGCGTATGAAAATAAATAATAAACGTCTATGTATACATGTGTTCAAGCGTACGTAAATGTAATCATATATATATATATATATATATATATATATGATGTGTTGTGAATTTATGGAAAGAAATCCCATAAAACGCATTAGTGTACACATACAGACTTGCATAAACACACGCATATATGCATATCTGCCTACTCTCGTGTATGTGCTCATACCCACACATGCTCATATATACATATATACATATACAGACTTACGTCCATATGCATATACACACAGACATGTATGCGTCTATTCTTACGCACACATATATGTACATAGATATAGGCCTACATGCATATACGTTTAAATATGTATTTACATATGCTTATAGTTAATTACTTACGTATGGATACATTCACATAAGTATAAGGAAAACGAAAGTATTTTATTTAGTGTGTGTAAAAATTATTGTAATGAGGCGGGAGAATTATGTTAGTGGAAATGAATTATAAGAATTATAAGAAAGGTGTGCTTATAAGCACACACACTCACATACATACACGTATATATATATATATATATATATATATATATATATATATATATAAAGAAGCATTGGTCATAGAACAAACATTAAATTTGGGTCAACGGCTTTACATACAACACCACTCCTCAAACATTTAATCATATATAAAAATCACCATGGTTCCCAAACACATAAAAATAATACATATACATAAAATCACAGAAGGTAAAAGTATATATTCGAATAAAATACAAGTAGAGCGGCGTATCAAAAAGTTAAATATAAACGGCTAAAATTTCAAAAACTACCAAAAAACCTAATAGACAAATATAAGATAAGTTAA
This sequence comes from Octopus bimaculoides, assembly GCF_046866305.1. NCBI lineage: Eukaryota > Metazoa > Mollusca > Cephalopoda > Octopoda > Octopodidae > Octopus > Octopus bimaculoides. The sequence goes on along the minus strand of NC_142932.1, from coordinate 72,810,596 downwards.
AGGAAATATAAAATAAAATAAATATCCACCGACTAAAAAAGTTTTATCAGACGATTAAAATATTAAAAAAAATCTTTTTAACTAAATATTTGAAAAAATATTTGAAAAGTCTTTTACATCCCTCATACATGTACGTCAAAAATTTATAAGTAAACAAACTTCCACAGGTCAAATTCACATACATCTTGAAAAAAGTCTTTTACTCACTCTACACAAGTACGTCCAAAATTTCATAGTGAGCAGACTTCACAGGTCAAATTCAACATTCATATATATCTATGGCCATTTCGGGAGCTCACCACCGCAGTTTATTTACACTAAAGTGCAACACAGTGATGACCCCGCTCATCAGGATGAACAGGAAACAGGAGTCACGTAAAGTGATTCTTTATTATCCATAAGGGGCACACACAGAAAGGACAATACAATACATGTGGGGACATATAACAAAATAATAAAATTATGATAAACATGAATGAAAAATGAAATGATATATAGAAACGTGCTACCTACTCCACCTCAGTAGCATCATTTACTTCCATCTAGATCTAGTTCATGTTGATTCCATAATGTTCTTCCAATTCCTTATTTTCAATCTCATTTGGCGCATCTCTTGTATCACAAATCACATTTCTGTATCTAACACCCTCCTTACATTCTTTAACCTCTCTCATCCGACTTTCCGGCACCAATACACTTGCGACCATATTTTCCTTTTTATCTCCTTTAATACTAACAAATCTCACATCTCTCCATTGTGACAATTTCTCCACCAGTTTCTTATGCACACCCTTAAACAACACAAAAGGATAACACACAGCAGGGGAGTTTTGTGAATTTTTGTATGTTTGCACATCTTTTTCCGTTTTTGTATCGGTGGAGAATGGGTAGCTTTGGTATCTGCAGTGGGAGGGTGGGGTTATAAAGGTATGGGTGTGTGGATATGGGTTGGGTTGGGGTTCACTTTGACTGTTCTTCTTCCTCTGTTTTCTCCTTCCAGCCACTCTCCATACTTCTTCCTCGTCTGTTTCACCTTTATCTTCCACCGTCTCCTCCTTCTCGGCTTTCTCCTAGGTTTGCTTGTTTTTCTTTTGATTTTTGAGAGCAGTCCGCTCTAATGTGGCCCTTTTGGCCACATTTATTGCAGCGAGGGGTTCTGCGCGCCAACCACACTTTCATGACCGTTTCTCTTACAGTCACCGTTTCTGCCAATTTCTCCACATTTTCAGCCGAAGATTGTATCATCATATCTAGACTTTTCCCTCTCCTATTGGTTACTTCCATCTCCATAACTTGGAGCACAGCCACCTCTTTCCCACTTCCAAGAAGCACCGCAGCCACCACCCAAGCCACGTCTATATCAGGGGGAATTCCCTCCAGCCTGACCCTGGAAGTTCTTCCAAGGTATGTGGGTAAGAGGATCAACCTTTCTGTCTTCATTGCGTTCATAGAGTGTTCCTTTGCGTTTTCTTTATTTCTGAAATATATACATCAGTAGTGCCGTAACGACATCCTCTGGCAAGATTTTAGTTCTGAAACCGATTATATATATATATATATATATATATATATATATATATATATATATATATATATATATATACACGTATGCATACATACACACAAACATATGCATATACTCGTACACTCACATACTCAATTATGCATGTTCAATTTTGTTCAGTTGTATTCGAAAAAATATATAGGAGAGAGAATAATGTTAGTGTAAAGTGTAATTTTGAAGTATACAGACGTTTACCTCTTCGGTACTCCATCGATTACGATGACAAGAGTTTCAGTTGATCCGATCAACGGAACAGTCTGCTCGTGAAATTACCGTGCAAGTGGCTGAGCACTCCACAGACACGTGTATCCTTAACGTAGTTTTCGGTGGGATTCAGCGGGACACAGGGTGTGGCAAGGCTGGCCCTTTGAAACATAGGTACAACAGAAACACGAAGAAAAAGTGAGAGAAAGTTGTGATGAAATATATATTTCTTTATTGCCCACAGGGTGGCTCAACATAGGGGGGACAAACAAGGGCAGAAGAAGGGATTAAGTCGATTATATCGACCCCAGTTCGTAACAGGTACTTATTTTATCGACCCCAAAGGAATGAAAAGCAAACTCGACCTCGGCGGAATTTGAACTCAGAACGCAACGGCAGACGAAATACCGCGCAGCATTTCGTCTGGCGTACTAACGATTCTACCAGCTCAACGCCTTTTAAATATATGTATATCATACATGTCCACATAGATGTACATATATACACATACATACATGCACATTCATATATGTACATATACATAAATACATATAAATACACATATACTCATGCATACATATATGCATATACCCAAATGTACATACACACACGCACACCTATATACATATGCACGCATCTACATATACACATACATATACATATAAATTTGTATATTTATACACACACCTTCGTATACACATATATACATACATACATATATCTATATATATGTGTTCAACGGCTATCAAGATGTTGTTTAGGATGCGTACATGCAGTTATTAATGTAAGGCAAATATATAAACAATAGTCGATCAGTTATTAATTTTACCAAGTGTATATGTTCAAATGTTAGTAAAAAGTTAGTAAGAATATGTAAAGGTGGTTACTTACAATAAATTATTATTGCACCTATTACGAGGTAATAGGTGCAATAATAATTTTAATTTTAGATGTAATGGATATATTCATTATTATTAATGGTAGTATAGTTAAGTAAAAGATTGGGAGGAAGGAAGTTATATTAGTGGAGTTAAAGTATTAAAGGAATTATACAAACTTTTCAGTGAGAGGCATAATTAATTAATTAATTAAATTTAGAGAATATATATTTTCCCGAATGTGTGTGTGCCTATTTACATGTACAACTCTTGCATTCTTATAATTTATTTCCACTAACATAATTATCTTCCCTACCATTATAATAATTTTTACACACACTAAATAAAATACTTTCGTTTTCCTTATACTTATGTGAATGCATGCAGTATATAAGTATATGTAAATACATATATAAACGTATATGCATGTAGGCTTATATCTATTATGTACATATATGTGTGTCAGAATAGACGCACACATGTCTGTGTATATAAGCGTATGAGCGTAAATCTGTATATGTATATATGTACATATGTGCATGTGTGGGTATGAGCGCATATACGAGAGTGGGAAGATATGCACATATGTGTGAGTTTATGCAAGTGTGTATGTGTACACTAATGCGAGTATGTGTTTGTAAATGTGCGTACGTTTATATATGCATATATGTATATGCATGTGTACTTGCGTATATCTGTATGTATTTCTATGTATCTGCGCGCATGGCCACACACATATATGTTTTGGTAGTGCATGTGTGCATATATGCGTATTTATGTATGTGTATATGTATGTGCACGAGGGAACATGTTTACAAAACCGTTAAAACAAATATGCTTCCCTTGAAACGCTACAGAGTAAAACGAAATAATTCAAAATTTCATAAACCATTCAGAATTAATTGACCAACATGGATCTATATTAACTTCTTCTTAGGGGTGATGGGTAAAAAGTGTAAACGTATATATGTATACAGATGTATGAATGTGCATACGTATTAATGTGCTCGCACATATGCATATATGTGAATATATGCGTACGTATGCATAAGCGAAGACATGTGTGTGCGTATGGATGTATGCATATGTGTAAGTATATGTCAGTGTCTCTGTGTATATATATGGACGTAGGATACATATATGTATGTGTGTATATTTATGCTAGCATGCTTGCATATATACACATTTTCTTAACTTTATACCTTATAAGCGTATATTACATTCTTACCTTATCAATATTTAAATTTCCTCTATCATCTCTATTTAATTTATTCATTTATTAATTTAATTCTATTCACCTACTCTGTCTTATTTCCAATCAACCTGCAAACTCCTCGCTCGAACATAAAAATACAAATCACAGACAGTATCATTCAGTCTGCAATAATGAATCCATAAACACATATATGAAGCATCCATTGGTATATTTTTCCCTTTGAAGATATTATACTCAAGTCATATGAATTTAATATTTAATAAGTTCACTGAGTATTAATTGAAACAGCTGTAAGAGAGGATGATTGATTTGTTGTTAATAATAAACAATTATTAACTTCCCAATCTCCATTTTCTTTCTCTTCTTTTATATGAATGTAAGCTATGTTTATATATATATATATATATATATATATATATATATATATATGCCTATTCTTTTAAGGAAATGAATTCCCCAAAAGTATCAGATATTGAACCAGTATTTCCTTGATAAAACCATCCCTTCATGAGGCTAAGACATCTAATCGAAGTACACACACACACACACACACACACACACACACACACACACACACACACACACACGCACACACACACACACAAACACACACACACACACACACACACACACACACACACACACACACACACACACACACAAAAAACAGCCATGACAGAAGTAAATATACACCCCATGAAATATCATTTTTCTGTTTATTCTAACTTGTAGATGTCTTTATATTTTTGTTAATTGACATTTTTATGTTTCAAGTTCTATATGTGACTGTTTAATCCTGCCATGTACTAAAGAAGCCTTGGAACTGTCTGAATTTCAAAGAGTCCATATCGTGGGTCGATCTGAAGGTGGACTTAGCATAAGATCGCAGAAAACCTTGGCATACCGTTTCTGCAATTAATAGAGTGATTGTGCAATTCACCAGAGAGGGGAAGGAGTCCACATCACCTCGCCCAGGCTGACCAGAACCCTCTGACAGGACGCTTCACTTTGTTAAAAGAAGTGTAGAGGATAAACCTCGTTGCAAGGCCTCTGGCATAGCAGAATAAGTTGATGTCAGTTGCAGAACAGCTGTCAGGTATCTCCACAAACTTGGTTACTATGGAAGAACAGCAAGAAGGAAGCCACTTCTTTAACCAGCCAACATCAAGCGGAGAAAATGTTGGGCCATTGAGATGGTAGAGAGGCCACTAGCATTTTCAGACACTGTCATATTCTCCAATGAGTCCAGATTTGCTGTATTTTCTGACAGTGGTCGAGTGTGAGTCTGGGGACTCTGTGATCAAGAATTTGATGTGAAAAGATTGCAACCAATAATGAGACACAGCAGCTATTCTGTGATAATCTGGAGAACAATTTGGAGCAATGGTCAGTCAGAGCTGGTGGAGTGTGAGGGGAACATGAACTAAGATAAAAATATATGTCTATATTGCAGAAAGTATTCCTTCCAATTTTATCCACTGGTGAAATGATTAAAGAAGATTATTTATGGAAGATAGGGCTCCTTGTCACATGGCTAAAAGGACCCAAGATTGGTTGGAAGAGAATGGCATTAAAAAGCTTCCATGGTCAAGCCACTCATCATATATGAACCCTATTGAACACCTCTGGGACATAATGGACAGGACACTTCATAAAAAGAGCAATAAAGCATCTTCAAATTAGATCTTTTGAGATTACTGCATGAAACTTGGTAAGAAATGCCTCAAGAGAATATGTCATCTGATCAGTGGCATGCCTAATAGTGTACTTGCATTAAAAATGCAAAGGGCATGTCTACTAAATATTAAATATCCACATTATAACAATTAATAAATAATCTGAGTATATAATTTCAGATTTAAATTTTAATGATTATAAGTGTCTATTTAATTCTGTCATGTGTGTGTGTGTGTGTGTGTGTGTGTGTGTGTATGTATATATATCATATGCATGTTATATATATCCTTTTATTCTATTTCTTTCAGTCATTTGAGTGCGGCCATGTTGGAGCACCACCTTAGTCGAACAAATCCCATTCCTATCGTTACGCTTGACAGTTTCAAATTTCCTCATGGCTCCTTTATATACTCTGATCCTTTCTCTATGTCTGTATC
>NC_142932.1:72787120-72799620 GCF_046866305.1 Octopus bimaculoides | reverse complement strand
ATATACATAGCGCATATATATATAGGTGTGTTTGTGTGTGTGTGTGTGTGCGTGCGTGCATGTGCGTGTGTGTATGTGTACGTATGTGCGTGTATATGTATAGCCATGTAGGTATCTACTATATTGTTGTTGGCACTCCGTCGCTTACGACATCGAGGATTCCAGTTGATTCGATCAACGGAACAGCCTGCTCGTGAAATTAACGTGCAAGTGGCTGAGCACTCCACAGGCACCACAGAAACAGGAAGTAAGAGTGAGAGAAAGTTGTGGTGAAAGAGTACAGCAGGGTTCGCCACCATCCCCTGCCGGAGCCTCATGGAGCTTTAGGTGTTTTCTCTCAATAAACACTCACAACGCCTGGTCTGGGAATCGAAACCGCGATCCTATGACCGCGAGTCTGCTGCCCTAACCACTGGGCCATTGCACCTCCACCCCCATCCATCTACTATATGCATACATGCTTACCTATTTATGTATGTATTTGTGTATGTAAGCATTCATAAAATTCAGTAATTGTGTTGCATGAATACATAGATATACATATATACAAGGTGGGCCAAAAGTCACGCACAAAATAAATTCAATAAGCTCTGGAACTGTCGAAGAGATACTTTCATTTTTCTAAAATTGAATAAAATAAATAAAATAATGGTGAATATGCACGTACAAGTACATGATGAACAAAATGAATAATGATAATAATACTAACCTAATATAAATAAAATCTTAAACGCTTTGGTGCCCGATTTTTGAGCCACTCTGTATATGTGTTGCATATGTAGCTCTCTGTCTGTCTCTGCACATATATGAGTGTGTGTGTGTGTATCTATGTATAAGTATTCATACACACACACACACGCACGCACACTCACACACACACACACACACACACACACACACACACATACACACACACACACACACACACACACACACAAACGCACATATATATATGTATGTCTATAACAAATAAATATATAAATGCAAATATATGCATTTTCTGTTTGCTAGCGAACTTTTATGTACGCATGCGTATTGTTGTAATTTCTAATGACATTGTAAAATAATGCACCATTCTCCTCCCAACACGCGTCACCCTCACTAACTCAGCATTAACCTCTTGTTTTTCTTTCTATATTTTTATGACCTTTCACCAAATAGCTGTTAGAATGTCGGTGTTGTAAGCCAGCGAAATTACTGGCCATAAAAGATGGTTTTATCTACATAAATTACTATTGCCAGTAAATGCAATTAAATTTTGTTTGAATAACAACTCTTAAGAAGCTATTCCAGAGTTTTTCATTCAACGAACAGAAGGCTTTAGAAATATGTTAGATTGCTTTCCGTATGTTATTGCTTTTCTTTAAGATGCCAGAATAAGACAAAATAAAATAAAATGAAACAAAAACAAAAAAAACCTAATAAATTGATAAAATGAATAAGAAAATAAATAGTAATGTAAAATAAGGTGAAATAAAATTTAAGAAAAGAGCCGCCATTTTTCCAATACAAAGGCCTTTATGCTTGTCGTTTTAATTGAATCGCGATATTTGATAGCGTATAATAAAATTTGGGTGTGGGGATACATTTTCTAGGACAAAGGAGTTCAGATTTAGCTTCTCCTTATTTTAATTATTTTAATGTTTTATAGAAATACAACCTAGCATCAAGTTGCATACGTACATACATACGTATATGTATATGTATATATATATATATATATATATATATATATATATATATATATATATATATATATATATATATATATATATATATATATATATCTGCATCTATCTATCTATCTATCTATCTATCTATCTATCTATCTATCTATCTATCTATCTATCTATCTATCTATCTTTCTACACATACACACACGCACACACACATATGCACACAAGCACACACTACTAGATTATTCACGCATGTAAAAATATAAAAATCACTTCATAGACACGTGTACAATTTGCACTCATTCGATGAAGAGACCTTCAATGAGGTCATGTTAATTTCGTTGTTACATTTAGATCAAGTCACAATTGCTGCTTACATCAATAAAACTATACCTCAAGCCCTGAAACATCAAACCCCAAGCTCTAAACGCCTAAACACACGTAGCACTTAACTAAGAAACCGCAGAGTCGATATGAATTCGGGGTCAGAACATTACTGATGATCTTTACTGGCCAACACATCCATAACAAAGCAAAGACGTCTTGCTCTTCAGAGACCACCCCTACCAATTTACATAGAGCAATCCAGCAACATCATACACGCACACACATTACACGCATACGCACACGCACGTTTTGCCCTTCCCTAATCTTCCGCGAACTTACTATTCTTTTCCTTTTCCCTTTTTCCTTTTTCTTTCTCTCTCGCCTTTCCCTTTGGCTTTCCCCCTTGTAACCTTTCTACATTTTTCCAACCATGCCGACTTTCTTAACTGTTGATTGCACCAACTCCGCTTCGCCTCACTATGGGTTCCGATTCCTCTTTCAACCAACATCATATTCTACCTTCTTCCTTGAACATATTCTCTCCCATCCCTCCCAACTTCTTTGGCTACCACCTTCCATTCCATCATTTCTCAGATTCTTGTCCTACCGTCATCTTCTCCAATACCTCCTCTGTTTCTCTTCCATTTGCTACTTTCCTGCTTAACCGACTTCATTAACTTCCTTAAGACTCACACATTGCACTCATTCCTCAACCCCAGGATTCCAGCAGCCACCACTCTCCACTTATCAATTACCAACCCTTCTGTTCATACCTACCTGTCCCCTCTTCATTTTTCCTTCCTCACTTCTTCCTTTCCAACCGCCTTTTCACACACTACTCATAACCGTTCCGTTTCCTTCTCTCACTCTTGTCTTTCCTATACTCTTCACTGCCATCCTATTTATCTAACATTTACCCGCTCTTTCCGCGACACTCTGCCTCAAACCACTCTGCCTACTCCAACTCATTCTCTACTAACTCTTTCACTCCACTCGCTGTTGCCACCTACTTCTGTCTCAAGTTGAGAGCTTCCTTCCAAATAGGGGCTTGCCTTGCTTATCTCTAACACCTGCTAGCAATGAGTTTTGGATCTTCTCTGGGGTTGAGCAGTGTTTGCGCTGCATAAAACTGCGCGCCTTTTTAAATGGTATATCTCTTGCACCAAACGTCCACGATTGTTTTATTGACCTGAGCCACCAACCATTATAATCGACGCCAAGCCCAGATCAATTCAGCAGCCTGGACCTGTTCATTGAATTATGTCACTACGCAGTAGACTGCTGTGATTCCCAAAAGCTTTCAGGATGCTCAAACCTTTCCAGATTGAACTATCTACTCTTCGCTCTCTTTGATACCGAGAAGACATCATCATCAAACCAGTAGATAAAGGGAGAGCACTGGTTGTATGGGGTATCGACCTTTATAGGGCAGGAGCGCTGTAACAGCTCCAGAACGCCTTCTTCTGTCTTTCATTTTGCTTCGTATACGTGAGAGCGCGCGAGAACACACACACACGCAGACACATACACACACTCCTCTCACCCTCTCTCACATACGCGCACACACACACATATGTTCACACCAAAATACGTCGTTAAAAGAGATTTATTTACTTGCAACACAGATGCTTCTATATTTGCATTTTAAATGGAATTTACTAGTTGGTAAGATTAAAGCATCTAACTTGGAAGGATAAAATTCTGAGAGTCGCTTTAGTGTAATTAACAATTTGCTGTCTGAATTACAGAAAATGCAAGCTTCAAGCTCTGCAGTCAGATTTCCGTTGTTTCCCGTCAGAGTGTATATTTTTATTATATGTTATTCATAGATGATTTTGCTTCAAGATATATCATTAACAAAGACTTATTGACATATTCCTTGTTGCGTGCATTCTGTATCTATGTGGATGTACATACATACATACATACATATATACACACACACACACACACACACACACACACACACACACACACACACACACACACATATATATATATATATATATATATATATATATATATATATATATATATATATATATACGAGAGGTTTCTTTTAGTTTCCGTCTACCAAATCCACTCACAAGACTTTTGTCGGCCCGAGGCTAGAGTAGAAGACACTGCCCAAGATACCTCGCAGTGGAACTGAACCCAAAGCCATGTGGTTGAGAGACAATCTTCTTACCACACATCCACGCCTGCGCCTAAGGTATGTACATACATGTACATATATATGCATATACTCATATATTATTTGTATTACACGATCGAACGCACGCGTCACCCGTACAAGTAAGTTTTGAACTTTGTTTTCTGACGCGACTCTTTCTATCTTTGTATCCATCTCTCCCTCTCATTCTTCCTTCTACTGTTCTTCGCCTCTCCCCTTCACTACTATATACGTCTCTCTCTCTGTCTCTCGTTGCTCACTTATATTCTACTTCCTCCCCTTTTTCTCCCTCTATCACTCTTTCTCCTTACCCCTCACTGGTCACATGTGCCCAGTCACTCACTCTTTTCATATCTTGGTCTCCCCAAGCTCGCACGTACATTTTCGTCCTTCCAGTTCATGCTTCACAGCGTTCAGTATACACATACTTTTTCACGTCTGGCCGTAAAGCCTTTTTTGCTTGTTTATTTCACTGTTTCGTTTTCCTGTCTTGTTTTCCGTCCACCACTATCCTCCATGGAACAAATTTAATTTGTGTCCATGGGAAGAGCCATTTTAACGATGCGTCCTGCCCTAACTCTTCGAAACGTTAGTGTCATAATGGTGGCAGCTGATGAAGGAAATGTTCTCTATGTGGCCTGTGTGTTTTCTGTACCCTGTTTATCATTTTGTCCATGTTTTTTTGCAACGTCATGTACCCAGATATGCATCTATATATACATGTAGATGAAGGTGTATACATACATGTACATATATATGCATATATATGCATATACTCATGTATTATATATATATATATATATATATATATATACACACACACGCAGGAGTGGCTGTGTGGTAAGTAGCTTGCTTACCAGCCACATGGTTCCGGGTTCATTCCCACTGTGCGGCACCTTGGGCAAGTTTCTTCTACTATAGCCTCGGGCCGACCAAGGCCTTGTGAGTGGATTTGGTAGACGGAAACTGAAAGAAGCCTGTCGTATATATGTATATATATATATATATATATATATATATATATATATATATATATATGTGTGTGTGTGTGTGTATGTCTGTGTGTCTGTGTTTGTCCCCCCAACGTCGCTTGACAACCGATGCTGGCGTGTTTACGTCCCCTTAACTTAGCGGTTCGGCAAAAGTGACCGATAGAATAAGTACTAGGCTTACAAAGAATAAGTCCTGGAGTCGATTTGCTCGACTAAGGGCGGTGCTCCAGCATGGCCGCAGTCAAATGACTGAAACAAGTAAAGGAATAAAAGAGTATATATATATATATATATATATATATATATATATATATATATATATATATATATATATATATAAAGTTGTAGTGTTCCCTTATTGGGATTGTCACATTAAGTTGACAATATACTACAACTTTATCGCTCCACTACTGCTTAAATCTCTCTGAGAGATTTAGAAATATTATATTTCTAATTTTGCTGATCAGTGAATAAACTTCACTATGATTTATATAAGTTTGCGAAGGCGAAACAGGCTTCTCTATCCAGTTGGCAAGCTACTTCAGGCTGATGACGAGCAAAGGCTCAGAAACATGTCCCTGAATGCTGGCTAGTCTGGGTGGAGGAGCTTAAGGACTTAAGGACACAGTAATTGTGTCAAGGCCAACAGGAAGCGGTCCAGCGTCCTAGGGCTAAACGGCAGTAGTGTGTTCCCTTATTGGGATTGTCACATTAAGTTGATAATATACTACAACTTTATTGCTCCACTACTGCTTAAATCTCTCTGAGAGATTTAGAAATATTATATTTCTAATATATATATATATATATATATATATATATATATATATATATATATATATATATATATATATATATATATATATATGTATATATATATATATATATATATATATATATATATATATATATATATATATATATATATATATATATGTAAGAATTAAGCTATAAACTTAAATTATGCACATTATTTACATTCGACGGATATTTTTCCTCATCTTGTTTGTTGTTAACACAACGTTTCGGCTGATATACCCTCCAGCCTTCATCGGAGGTCATGGGGAAATTTCGAACATAGGTTCTCATTCCTAAGGTATGTTTTTGATGTTACTATTATTATTATTATTATTATTATTATTATTATTATTATTATTATTATTATTATTATTATTATTGCCTTTGCAGATATGTACTACGGTCTCAGCTGTTCACTACTTTTCGAGCACCTTCCGGAGTATTCGAGCGGTTCCAAGCAGTGCTGTTTTCTGCGAGTGATCCACCCTTATTGCAACCCCTATTTGCTCCAAGTACTTCCCGAGAATTTTGCTCACTGTTCCCATGTCTCCGACAATTATTGGTACTATTACTACCTTTTACATCGAGTACAATTGCTTAATTTCTCAATCTAACCTGTCATATCTCTCGACTTTTCTTAATTCCTTATCGCATATCTTGTTGATCCAGCATAGTTTGTTTTCTTTCTCAATTAAGACTATGTCTGACTTCCTATTCCTGCTCTCGCCCCCGCACCCTCTCCACCGTCACCATTCTCCGTGCCTTCCGTCGACTCCAGTCCGACCCCTCCACTTCGCACATCTTCCCTATCCGACCCCTCTCCTCCTTCAAACGAGCTCACAACGTACGAGACCACTTGTCCACAGTTTCTTCCTTAACCCAACCTCCCAACCCGGATCGTTCCTCTGCTCCCGCCCACGCTGCCGCACTTGCCCTTATCTATCCAATACTACCCTCCTCTTAGGCACTCATCATCGACCCTATCATATCACTGAGTCCTTCACCGGCACTTCTAGCAACGTCATCTACTGCATCTCCTACTTTCTCTGTCCTTCTCTACACATCGGTCAAACAGGACGCCGCTTGGCTGACCGGTTCGCGGAACATCTCCGAGACATCAGACTCGGCAATGACAGTCCGGTCTCGCGCCATTTTCGCTCTACCAGTCACTCTTTACAACACCTGTCTGTGTTCGAATTGTCCTTGCGCAGGGGCCATCCGGACTTCCACCTTCGCCGTGAGCAGGGACTAATCTTCTCTCTTCGCTCCTTTGCGCCACATGGGCTCAACTCTCCTCCATTCTTCATCTAACCCCTCCTCTCTCCTCTCTTTCACTCACACCTATTTCCTCCCACCAACCTCTCCTCTCTTGCTCTGACACCTACTTCCTCTCTTCACTCCTACCCATCTTCTCCCTTCCACCCCCTCCCTTCATAGTCACCCCTCCCTCGTTACCCACCCCCGCACATTCCAACCCCACCATCCCTATATATCCCATCCCACCCAACCCATCCCTTAGACCCCACCCTTACTTACCCCGCTCTCGCCTCTCCCACATCCCAACACCACCACACCACACCACACCACATCACACCAGCCCGCACACATAGCACTGACCACTTCCCAGCACTCACACCAATGCACACACTAGCACTGACCACTTCCCTATATACACATTAATAGAGGTCACAAAATTGACAGAGGGTACTGAATACTAACGCTTTTGCTAAATATAGCAGTTAAATCAACTCAAAGCCACAAACGCACTGTTTAAGTGACTGACAAAGGGAGGTAAGTCCTCAGCGTACATAGCCAAATCGAAATTTCAGATTTTGATGTAGACCATCTTTAGCCTCATCAAGAGCTCTTAATGCCTTTTAATTGGTTGTTTACACTTTTACCGTCTTGGAAATCAGGACACGTTTTCAACGGTTTTTCCTATAAGACTGACAGAGGTAGTTGAGTTTAACCCTAGGCATTAAGAGCCGCTGATGAGGATTAAGATGGTCAAATCTTTCAGGTTGTAATTGCTAATAACCCACCCTTTTAAATCTTATATATATATATATATATATATATATATATATATATATATATATATATATATATATATATGTTTGTGTGTCTGTGTTAGACAACCGATGCTGGTGTGTTTACGTCCCCGTAACTTAGCGGCTCGGCTAAAGAAACCAATAGAATAAGAACTAGGCTTGCAAAGAATAAGTCCTTGGGTCGATTTGTTCGACTAAAGGTGGTGCTACAGCATGGCCGCAGTCAATTAAAAGAATAAAAGAATAACATCTATAATGTCTATAAAAATTGAGAACCACTCAGGCTATAATATTTTGTCTTAAAGCTATTTCTTGAACTGATTTGTATATTTAGAAAAACACAGAGCTTGCTTGATTAGTCACCTTTTTATTATTCTTTTAAGACACAAATGTCTTTGAGTCATTCTGCGATAAGATATTCTATTTGACATGCTCGTATATTTACTATGTACATTTACACACACACACACACACATTCACATACACACACGCATACATACACACACATACACGTACATACAAAGAACGCATACATACACACTCTCACACTCATACACGTTCATACAGAGAACGCATACATACACACTCTCACACTCATAATACCGGTGTATATAACGTTTGAAATGTATATACAAGCATGGAATGCAACTAGCTGCAATAATTTGCCTCAGAGAAACTCTCAGAGAGACTTGTGTGTTAAAAAATATGTGGATATTTTTGTTTTGCTTTGCTTTTACCTTCACAAGTCTGTTCAAGAAGTTTCCTTTGGACAAAATAGTATAGCAAAAATTCTGAATTTGTATATACATTATAAAATGTTATATACATTATCATTTTAACCTGATACTGCCTTAGTACGTATGTTTCTATCTATCTATCTATCTATCTATCTATCTATCTATCTATCTATCTATCTATCTATCTATCTATCTATTTATCTATCTGTCTGTCTTTCACTTGTTACATTCAGTAGAACGCAGTCATGCTGGTGCACCGCCTGCAAACATTTTAACCGAACGTATCAACATCAGTACTTATTAAAAAAAAACCCTGCTACCTATTTCTCTGGTCACTTTTTGTTGAACCGCTAAAATACAGGGAAAACAAATCAACACCGATTGAAAAGCGTCGTTAGGGGACAAACATAAATACACGCACATACATACATATTTATTTACATATTTATTCATTTATTATTCTTTAACAAGAATAATATTGTTGATCCGTGCTATTCTTGTTAAAGAATGATAAATTTGTACTCTACAAATCTAGTGAAGATGCTTCTGTATAACAGTGTGGGAGCATTCCATTTTCTCTGCCATTTCCCTTGTTGTTTGACGATAATTTTCGTGCAAAAGTTTCTTTAATCGCTCTTCATCGAACTGAACTGGACGGCCAGAACGAGGTGCGTCTATGAGGTAAACATTTCCATTTTTGAACTTGGCATACCAATCACGAGCGGTTCTTTCAGCAATGGCACTCTCTCCATACACAGCACAAATGTTGCGAGCAGCTTTTGCGGCCTTAGAACCTTGATTAAAAGCAAACAGAGGGATGTGCCGAAAATGCTTGTTTTTCTTAACTTGACATTCCATTTTAATGATCTGAAAATAAGCAAAAATTAACTAAAATTAACTAGAGAAAAAACAAAATAGATTAGAAAATGATTCAAAACTAGAATTCTCGAAAAACTAGCTTCCAAAATTTAAAAAGACGGTTGGTTATTTCTGCACTGTCCCCAGATTGACACCCAAGCACTCTGAAATGTTTGTGTTGGAGCTTCGGTGCGAATGCCAAGCAGTACAGCATGTCATTTCCAAATTTATGGCCAAATGAACTGCGTCATGGCGCTGTTTTTCTCACAGATGGTGCCCATATAACCCAACTATACTGTGTAGACTACAAAATAAAAGACAAGCAATGCGCATGCGAGAAATCAAAACTATAAAATGGCGGCATTTTACCCATCGCACCATGTATAGATAGATAGATAGATAGATAGACAGATAGACAGATAGATAGATAGATAGATACATTTCTTTTATTAGCCACACAGGGCTCAACGAAGATGGGACAAATACAATGTAGAGCTTTTCTTTTTGGGAGGGGGAAGGGGGAAAAAGGGGGGGGTCGATCAAAAGGGATCGTAGGAAGGAAAAGGGGGGAGTTCGATCAAAAGGGATCGGAAAAAAAAAGAAGGGGCGATCAATAGGGATCGTGTATCACACAGTAATGTTCTCGTGTAAAAAGAGGGGAGGACAGTTTAGGTTTGGCCGTGGAAAGAAAAGCCTACGGAAAAGACCACGGTAACCTTGGTCAATATTCTCATTGAAGAAACTATAACAGTAAGTGACTCTCTTTTGCCTTTTTGTTTTCTTTTTTTTCTTGGATTTTTTTTTTTTAGTTCATAGGGTTATGCTCAAGATGGCTCCGTCGTTCACACGTGCCATCCTTGCTACATTCACCCATCTTTTTTTGAAGCATTCACTAGACAAGACTTCCCTTTCTACTCTCACCTTCCTCTTCAGGTGATACTTGAAGAAGTTGATGAGAGATTGCCCAGAGAGGAAAGTCTTTGTCTCTAGACCTTTCAGACGCGTCCACCATACACATTCTTTCGCCATAGCCACAAGTACGATGAAAATAGCTCTTCCTTGCCGTTTAAAGGAAGGAGGCAGATAGATAGATCGATTGATAGACCAACATATACTCATATATATATATATACACAGGCACCTTTTTTATTTTAACTTGTTTCAGTCATTTGACTGCGGCCGTGCTGGGTTACCGCCTTGAAGGGTTATAGTCGAAAATATTAACCCCAGGACTTTTATTTTGAAGCTTAGCACGTATTCTACCAGTCACTTTTTGTCGAACCGCTAACTTACAGAAACGTAAGCACACCAACAAGGAGTGGCGAGGGGACAAACACACAGAAATATGTATGTATGTATGTATTTATGTATGTATGTATGTATGTATGTATATATATATATATATATATATATATATATATATATATATATATATATATATATATATATATTTATAAAGGTAAATTGAAAATTAGAGGTCAAGTATTACCTCTAATTTTCAATTTACCTACGTGATTCACGTTGTCCATCTGACTGGTATTTGCATACCCACGACAACTTTTAATACTTGACAAACGAACAATGATACAAAGGATCCACACCAATTTCTCTCCCAAGGACATACCACTACACACGGACGTCGAGATGGTATAATTTCCTGGGAGAGAAATAATTTTTGCGGCTGAAGATAGCTTTACATTGTAGATTATACACATATTATATTATGTTATATTATATTATGTTATATTATATTATACACATGTAGAGCTTGAAACACGTGTACCGCGGAATCCTTTGTAGTTTTGTTGTTATTTTTTTCTTTTGGATTTACAATTTATATATTTATATATATATATGTATATATATATATGCATGTATGTATATATATACATACATACATACATGCATAATGCATACATACGTACATATACGACGGGCTTCTTTCAGTTTCCGTCTATCAAATACACTCACAAAGCTTTGGTAGGCCCAAGGCTATAGTAGAAGATATTTGCCGAAGGTGACACGCAGTGGGACTGAACTTGAAGGCATGTGGTTGGGGAATAAGCTTCTTACCATAGATTCTCGCCTATAAAGATATATTAATGAACCGTATTTACAAATATGAATTGGTAAAGGAACGTTTGGGTCGAATCTATGTTAATTATAGAAAAACAAATCACATAAAAATTATAAATAAATAAAAAATAATAATATGTTAACGTAACAAGATCCTTCTCGCATTTTCGTGTGTAAACGTTCTGACGCAAATGCATTTGTTAATAGATATAGTAAGAACGTGAATAGCTGAATCGATAATGTGCCGGAAAAAAACATTCTACAGGCCATCTCTCTGCGTCAATCCGATGCACTTCCTTGTCTTTCTGTCCTAGACACATAAGCATGAAAAGATCCGAACTAGTTAACGCTAAATACGTACGAAATCTTAGCAAGAAACTGAAGCAGTCATAGCTACATTCAAAATTTCTCAAATGATTCTTTCATTCTCAGTATGGAGGTCAACTATTGATTTTAGTGCAGCTTGAAGTAGTATCCAACAAAAATAGTAGCCAAATGTCTTTAAGAGCACAGTCCATTGTCTTAAAAGGGAAGAACAAATTAAATAGTATTTTCCAGGGTATATTAAGGTTGAATAAAACAGATGGTTCTGTCTGGAATGTATTTCATTATAGAGGTTCTCGATCACAGATGTGTCTAATTAAATTCTAACGGCTCAATGGGTTATGGGTTTTACCTGGATTTAGAGTTTTCGGATGTGTATCTGAATTCTGTTTAAGCAGTAGTCTATATTACTTCATATAGTCAGAATAGTGGTCTTTCGTCTTGCAAGTGCGCGCACACACACACACACACACACACACACACACACA
>NC_142932.1:72764620-72784620 GCF_046866305.1 Octopus bimaculoides | reverse complement strand
CCCTCCACATATATATATATATATATATATATATATATATATATATATATATATATATATATATAATATAATATAGGATAAAATCTTTATAAGAATTTATCAAGTAGTCAGCGTGAAAAAAACCTCATAATGAAAAAAATGAAAAAATTTCTCATTTTTTTCATAAATATATATAAATAATTTATATAAAGAGCATCAACTGTGCACCAATGCCTCACGCTTCGAGGGACTAAATAAGTAAAAAACTACTGGTAGTTTTTGACTTATTTAGTCCCTCGAAGCGCGAGGCACCACCACACAGTTAATGCCCCTTATATATATATATATATATATATATATATATATATATATATATATATATATATATATACATATCTACATATAAGTACATACACACATATACATACATACACACATACATATACATACACATACCCATATACCCATATACACACACATATACATACATACATACACATAAATACACACATTTTTCCACGTATACCTATGCATATGTACATACACTTGCACATGCATATGAACAGATGTACGAATAAGTAAATAGAGCAATAGCAGAACTAAAAATACTAAAACCCAGACCTTAATACCCGATCATAACAAAGTTCTGCTATAGGAGAAATAAACAATGAAATTATCTAAACCAAAAATGAGTATGTTTGCGAACGTGAACACATCTGAACCCATTATATGTTAGCTTATTAATTAGTTTATGCTTAGAAAATAGAATAAAAAACAACTCAAGATTGCACAAGTTGCAATACCTCCTACCCTTATCGTATGGGAAATCCCTCCCTATAACAGACCATTCTAACGAAAAGTTCTTATTTTGTTCTTTTAACCCCCAAATAAACTTACTAAGACTAGTACTAGCTATTTTACTCCTATCTCTAAACGTATTAAAGTGACAAGAAATTCTCCTTCAAATCTTATCCGAAGAACAACCCACATAAACACTAACATCTGTATCACTCTTAACCTTACACTGATAAACTATATTCCTTAATCTCACGTTCGGACCCTCAAACTTTAACCTCCTGGGATTAATCTCAGTTACCTCAATTTTAGAACCTATAATATTATTACCTAAGTGAGGGTCCTCATCCCTATTCATTCCATTCATGCCTGTCTTAAGAACTTTAGAATTATGTGCTGCAATAATCTGCTCTAGGTTCTTTGTATGGGTGATGATTTTTTAAGTTAGCTTACCAATTATTGTTGGTAGTTAATTTATAATATATTGTTATATATATATATATATATATATATATATATATATATATATATATATATATATATATATATATATATATATATATATATATATCCATATATATATATATATATATACATATATATATATACACATACATACATACATACATACATATATATGTGTGTATGTATGTATTCTTTTTTTCCTCTGTGTGTGTGTATATATATATATATATATATATATATATATATATATATATATATATATATATATATATATATATATATACACATATAAACCAACGACACATACATAATGCATTCAAGGGTCTCCAGCATTTCTTCTGAAAACACTCCACTCGTTCAAGTCAGTACCTCTCGGTAGACAATGTTCTTAGTAACAGTTCGCCCTATTCTCCTTCCTTGTGTATCTGTCTCCATCGCCTTTACCCTTACATCTGAATGTTTGCGAGCTCTAGAGTATGTCACGTACAACTGCCCGTGACTGAACACTAGCTGAGGTAAGAACAATCCCACCTTCTCAAATGTCTGCCCCTGTGACTTGTTAATACTCATGGCATATGACAAACGGACATGAAGCTGGGTTCTCTCCAAAATGAATGGCAAGTTAGGGTCGCTTGGAGCCAGCTTTATTCTAGGGATGAGGATACGTCTGCCAATTAGTGAGCCGCTAATCATGGAAGCCTCGATTGAATGTTGATGCATGGTCAACACTTCCAGTCTTGTGCCATTTCAGAGTCCATTCTGGATAGAAATATTACGAAGAAGCATTACTATTGAACCAGGTTTTAAACTCAATTTATGAGGAGGCATTCCTGATGGTAACAAAGAGTTTCGAAATTCAAGTGTATAGCACTAAGCCTCAGCGGGATAATCTGTCAAAACTTTATCTGTACTATAATAGATGCGGCAGTCACCTGGAAGTTGTCTCAAAACATCTTCATTGATCAGGAGGCAATCTGAGTTCTTTGGCAAAAGAATTTCTCTGCTTCTTCTCTCTTCCTCTCATGTATTGTTGAAGCTATCATCCATCAGAGAGCCGTCAACGCATGAAATTTGAGGCACATCTATGTCCTCAACAGCAAGATCAGGCTCTTGTGGAGCTGCATATGTTCCATTGCCAAGATGCAAGATCAAATTCCCTTTGATCTGCTGTTGTCCTGATGTTTTGGCTTAATCTGTATTGGATGAAATTTCGGTCATAGAGGAGAATTTTTAATACAGATTTCAATAATTGCCTCACGAGTTCCTCTTGGCAATATGGGTAGGACTTGCCTAAAGTCTCTCCCTAAGAGCACAACTTTACCACCAAAAAATAGCAGCAATGCTAATGATGTCTCACAAGGCTTTATCAATAACATGAAAAGCAAATGAAATGAACATAGAAGCCTCATCCAAGATTATCAAATCCAGGTTTCGTAAATGATTTGAATGATCTGAAGTGGCTGGTACATTAAAAACGCTGGCCTCCGTGAGTGGGACAGGCAACTTGAACAAACTATGAATAGTCTTTCCACCTGACAGCAGTGTAGAAGCAATGCCTGTCCAAGCACCACTGCACACGTTGCTGTTATTCCTTCGCAGATAAGAAATCCTGGTACATCTACATAGAAACAGGAGTGGTTGGACACCTTACCTCACCTCTTATCTACTGACTCAAGCACAGCATTAGCAATCAGTTTCTGTTCATCAGTAAATGTTGCAATGCCAGGGTGATCGAGGTCTTCATGATGGTCAAGCTGCAGTACTCCAAGAGGTTCAGGCAGCCCAATTGTTAAACAATTAATGCCATTCTCTATGAGAATTGCATCAATTGAGTGCAGTGCCATGTTTTCGTCATGGATTCGTTGTGAGTGGTTCACAAGTGAAGAGCATTTGCAGGGTTCATATACGTGCACAGGGCAGCAAAACATAAAACGCAGCTGTAAGGGCATCCGACAGGCATCAGTTTCTAGCAATGTATATTCCAGTGTGTCATCGTTTGAAAGAAGACCATGTCTCAGGAATGCTGCCTTATATGTTGGCAAGATTTCTCCTACAGTGCGCAAATCTTGGAAGGTCACGGCGTCTGAAACATGCAGCAGCAACATTCGCAAGTGAAATTTTTCTGTGTCTCTAGGGCTCACTGTATACATTCAACTGATGATATTAGTATTGCTTTGCCTTGATGTCCATGTTCTACTGTGCTCATTAAACACATAATGCGGCAGAATGTCAGGGTACAAGTGGTTCCTTGCATCATCATCATGCTCATTCAGTTTGAACTATGCAGTGAGGGTAGTGTCACCCTCCCCCTGTGCCTGAGCAGCTTGCTGAGTGTTGCCTCTGTGAAAGTAAACAGATTGGATGTACTGCAAGTCTGTAGACAGTGTGGGTTGTGTCATGTATCTTGAACTCAGTCTCCAGATAGCTTCCGGAGGAGAAACATATCAGCAAGCAAGAGAGTTAGTAATTTCATCGTGAGCTTGATTCTGCTCACGATCTGCCGCTGGGTTGTCTCTTACTTCAACAGAAGCACAGTCATGTCCCTTGTACACGTACTTGAAGATATACTTAATGCTTTTCACGGATGAACAAATTTCTACATTAATGTGAGCTCTGTACTTTTTCAGCAGGTAGGCATTGTACGGCACAGCATTTCTATTGTTAACTGAGTGACATCCAACTTGAACTGTGACTCCAGTATTGCGTCTTCTGTACTCTGGATAGCCATTCAAACTTAGAAGCGTTTCATCTCTGTAGTTCTTTGGGAATTTCTTTTGACATGGACCATTTTCCATGCAAGGTGAAGAAGGATTATTTGTTCCGCAAGGACCATGTATCATGCATTTGTTTTTTTTACTAAGTCATGCAAGACTGGATCATCATTGGCATCAGGAATTTCAGCTGTCACGATCCTATCTATGTCAACACTATTTCTGAGTTTGTCCTCATTTCTCAACACTACCAACATGTAGCAGTGGGGAAGACCTCTCTTCTGAAACTCAATAACATGGATATGAACCACTGGCACCCCAAAAATGTGTCTATCCCTTATGTCCCTCATAAGTTCTGCAAGGTGTGACTTGTACACTCGGGCAACTAAATCTGGCCTATTTTCAGGTATTTCATTTTGCTGTAGATTATCAACTATCTCAGGGCACTTCGGGCTGCAAGTGTAAGTGATGAAGAAGTCTGGCTTAGCATATTTTGAAACATCTGACATGGCATCCTGAAAATATTGGTGTATATTCCTTGGACTGCCTCTGTATGGGAAAGGCAGTATTACTGGCACTCCTGTTTCAATATTCTCATCTGCTCATGTGTTCAAATAATCCATCGATCCGTTGTACCTACTCGCAACTTGGTCCGATTGTTCCTAAGATATTGCAGCCTGCAATCTTCCACCTTGACATTTGCATCCACAACATACTGTCGAAATAATTTTCCAGGCCTGTGAATAACGCTAAACCCACATCTGAATGCAAGACGATAGCTGTTGTATTCTTGCATTGTCAGACGATTACGCACACGTGTCCGGGGTTCCTCGACATGTTGCATCATCTCACAATGCCATCTAAATTCCCCATGGGGAAACAAAATTGGGTAGCTCATAGGGTCCAAGTGGCATGACATGTAAGATATCTTTTTCAGGAGGAGCATCTCTAGGATACACAATAATGTCTCTATTTTTAGGAGGGGCACCATTTCCTCCAACAAACATTGCTGCTATTTCATTGCTGGTGGGGAAATTGTAGCGCCTGATATCGGACCCTCTCCTGATGCGTAACTCACATCTCCGTATTGACACATTGTCTCTTCTGCTTCTCTCTTCTTCTTGTTCAACTGCATATGTGTTCTTGTACAATTCTGCATAAGGATTAATTTGGTGGATGACATCACTTATTTTTCTCATATTAACAGGGGAACACTCGGAATTTTGAGGCTCATCCATCCTGTGGTGCAGAGCTTCATCTGCTTCATGATGTATAACTGGCCGTATTGCAGTTGATCATTAGCAAAATGCAGGTTTGTCGTCGTGTGGTATGTTTGGCACTGAATGCAGAAGCAATACGGACCCCTTCCTGGAGGTGCTGCCAGTTTGACTCCAAATGAAGCAGAGGAGAAGGTACAATTGTAATTTCTGATATTTCTACGGAATGAAACGGACTCTTGATCGTTTCCCTCGAATAAATCCTTTAGTGTCTCTGGATATGGTTGCAATGCAGGCACGTTCACTTTTCCATTGTGGCAACAACTGTTATTATCATTTCTAAACCTAAGCGCACCACAATATTAACATTTAATGTTCATTTCTCCTATGTTAAATTGTTCAAATTCATTTACAATAACTCTGTTCAGCACTGGCCTATGTCTTCTCACACGCTGTCGTTGCATCTGATGCCTCCTTAAGTTGTCAATTTCACCAGCATTCATATTTTGAACTCTTTCTCGATATCTTCCCCTTTGGTTTTGCTGATAAATAACTCTGTCATGTTGATTTATCTTCTCTAAGTTTCTCTACTGCTCGTAGTACTGTGCACGCTGTTCCTCATTCATATTGTCTCTCCTTTGCTGAGACAAGTGCCTCTACTGCTCGTGGTACTGTGCACGCTGTTCGTCATTCATATTGTCTCTCCTTTGCTGTGATAAGTTTCTCTGCTGCTCGTAGTACTGTACACGCTGTTCCTCATTTATATTTTTTCTTCTTATTGGTTGTCTCCTCATGTGTCGATGTATTTATCTATCTACTTGTGTTCCGTTTCACAGGAGACAAGTTGATAGCTAACTACATCGACACATTGTTAAACCAAAGAGAAATAACCAGAGTTAATTTTCGATGCTACTTTTACTTTTCGATACAGAAGAGGGATAGAGAGGTAGTGAGAAGGAAAGAGTCAGAGTGAGGGAGAGAGAAGAGAGAGAGAGAGAGAGAGAGAGAGAGAGAGAGAGAGAGAGAGAGAGAGAGAGAGAGAGAGAGAGAGTGAGAGTGTGTGGTGATAGAAAGTCTGAGCATGAACGAGTGACATTCTGTGTGTTTATAGATAGACACACATATCTATACATATCTATACATACTTGTATAGATGTGTATCTATCTATCTATCTATCTATCTATCTATCTATAAACACACAGAATGTCACACTCTCCCTCTGACTCTTACTACCTCTCTGTCCCTCCTATGTACTGAAAAGTAAAAGTTACATCGAAAATTCACTGTGGCTATTTCTCTGGTTTAACAATGTGTCGTTGCATTTATCTATCTACTTGTCTTCCATTTCACACACACAAACACACACACACACTTTCTATCACCACGCTCTCTCTCTCCCTTTCACTATGACTCTTTCTCTCTCACTACCTCTTTGTCTTTCTTATATATCATTATATATCATATGAAGAGCGTGAACGGACGGACGAACTAACTAAAGAAAAAACAAGCAGAATTACAGTACGATCTTTTCTAGTTGTAGGTACAAGGCCTGAAATTTTGGAAGAGGGACTAGTCGATTTAATCGACCCTAGTGTTTCACTAATGCTTAATTAATCGACCCTGAAAGGATGAAAGGCAAAGTCGACCTCGGCGGAATTAGAACTCAGAAGGTTGCGGTAGACGAAATAGTGCTAAGCATTTCCTCTGGCGTGCTAACGATTCTTCCAGCTCACCACCTTAATAATAATAACAATCCTTCGTACAATAGGCATAAAGCCTGAAATTTGTGGGGAGAGCTAAATCGGTCACATCGACCCCAGTATTTAATTTATCGACTCCAAATGAATGAGAGGCAAAGTCGAGCTCGGTGGAATTTTTACTCAGAACGTTGCGACGGGCGAAATGTCGCTAAGCGTTTCGTCCACCGTGCTAACGATTCCGCCAGCTCGCCACCTTACTACTACTACTACTACTACTACTACTACTACTACTACTACTACTAATAATAATAATAATGATAATAATAATAATAATAATAATGATAATATTAATAATAATAATAATAATAAACATAAGACACTCAATGAACAAATGGCAGACAGTGCTACAGCTCCAAACAAAAGAGAGACTTGTGAAAACGAAAGCCATCCCCATTAGAAGAGGAATATTCCAGGGAGACACGCTCTCTCCACTCCTGTTCTGCCTGGCACTCACACCTTTAACTGAATTGCTAAATAGAACTGGATGCGGTTACAAATGCTACGGGAAAACAGTCAGCTACCTTTTATACATGGATGACCTAAAATTATACGCAAAAAATGACAAAGAGCTAGAAACACTACTACAGACAGTACATGGCTTTACCAAGGAAATAGATATGAAATTCGGATTAGAAAAATGTGCCAAAGCAACCCTGAAAAGAGGAAAATTAGTTAAAAGTAGCAATATAACACTAGATAAAGCCAATGAAATAAGAGAACTAGACGAAAGTCAACCATACAAATATTTAGGAGTCAATGAACTAGATAGAATACAACACACACAAATGAAAGAAAAAATAAAGAAAGAGTACTATAGACGAGTTAGATCAATACTAAAAACAGAGCTCAATGCTAAAAACAAGATAATGGGTATCAACACTTTAGCTGTCCCAGTTATAAGCTACAGCTACAACATCCTTAACTGGACACTAAACGAACTATCTAAAATAGACAGGAAAACAAGAAAAATAATGACAGGATATAGGATGCACCACCCAAAATCTGACATAGAAAGGCTATATATACAACGCACAGAAGGTGGCAGGGGTCTTATACAGCTGGAAAACTATTATAAAATAACCACCATAGGACTGCAAAAATACCTACTCCAGAAGCAAGGAAAACTAATACAAATAACCACAAAACACGAGCAAAACAAAACACTGTTTTCAGTATTTAAGGAAGCTGACAAATACAAACAAGAAATCATACTACCTAACAAATATGAAGAAGAAGAAGAAGAAGAAGAAGAAACAACAAAAGCTATAAAACAAATGAAATCCAAACTAAAACTAGAACAGCAACGGACCATGATAAAACGATGGCAAGAAAAGCCCCTACATGGTAAATACTGGGCTAAACTAAATGCAAAAGAAATAGACAGAGAAAAATAAATCCCAGCAATGGTTGAGAAGCTCAGGTCTCAAAGCAGAGACTGAAGGATTTTTAATTGCTGCACAAGACCAAAGCCTCCCCACCAGAAATTACCAAAAACATATAATGAAAAGAAACATAACAATTAACTGTAGAATATGTGGAGATGGACAAGAAACAATAAATCATATTATATCTGGCTGCCCAGTCCTGGCTAAGAAGGAATATATTCACAGACACGACAGAGCTGGGACCTATATACACTGGAAACTATGCCAACACTATGGAATAACAACAGAAAAAAGATGGTATAAACACACGCCAGAAAAGGTCACAGAAAACGAGAAAGCAACCATACTCTGGGATATGCCAATACACACAGATAGAGAAGTTAAGGCCAATAGACCAGATATATTTGTCAAAGATCATGAAGAAAAAAAGTGCTTTCTAATTGATGTATCAATACCAGCAGATGACAACGTTTCTCTAAAAGAAATGGAAAAACTTTCAAAATACAAAGACCTGGAAATAGAGGTAACTCGAATGTGAAATCTAAAAACAGAAACAATTCCTATCATAGTAGGTGCCTTAGGTATAATAAAAAAATATTCAGACAAATACATAACAAAAGCACCAGGACTTACAAATATATATAACATACAGAAAATTGCACTACTGGGCACTGCACACATCCTACGCAAAACACTTTCAATACAGTAACCATAAGAGCACCACAGCAAACCACAGCACATACCCAAGGCGCACAGAGCTGCACTCGGTAGTGAAGTGAAAGCACGTTATAAAAATAAAACTACTGAACAATAATAATAATAATAATAATAATAATAATAATAATAATAGTAATAATAATAATAATAATTGTTTTAAGGAGGAGGGTTTTTATTTACTTAGGCATAAAGTTTCAGATTTTTAAGGCACAATTGTTTTATGGAAGAGGATTTAAACAATTGTACCTTAAAAATATGAAGCTTTATGCTTAAGTAAATAACCCCCATCCTCCTTAAAGCAACAACAACAGCAACAACAACAACAACAACAACAATAATAATAATAATGATGATGATGATTTTTTTATTAACCACAAGGGTTTACATTAAGAAAAACATTATGGACAGCACAGGACAAAACAAAAATGTGTGTGTATATGTGTGTGAGTGTGTGTTGTATTTTACGTGTAAACAAGACTAACAAAATTAAAAAAAAAAGAAAAGTAATCAACAATGGGTAATCCTCAATAGGGAGGAGGCGTTTGAGGGCTGCTCATGGAAAACCCCCATAAAAAACCATGGGTACCTTGACTTTCGGGGCAGGTGCATCTTTTTTTTCCTTTTTTCCAACTAAAGCCGTATGCTTAGGGCAGGCCTTTCACTCGCATCATTCTCTCCACTTTCATCCATCTTTCAGCAAACTGGCTAGAAGATAACACTTCCCCTTATTGTCTTTTCAAGTGAAACTTGAAGAAGTTGATCAGGGATTGATCAAAGAGAAAAGTGTTTGCCTTCAGCCCCTTCAATCTCGTCCATCATACAACCACTTTTGCCATGGCCACCAGGCGTATAAAAAAACAGCCTTTCCTTTCCTGTCAAAGGACGACGGTGGGGCGATCTTCACGATGGATTCAGTTGACAGCCGGATCTGTCCCACACGCGACGACAGCAGGTGTTCGACATAAACCCACATGTCAGCAATGCTCGGGCACTGGACGAGTGCATGCAGGACCGTCTCGTCGTCCTGTGCGCATCTTGGACATGCTCGGCTGACGGCACTTCTGTGCTTGTAACGTTTATCTCGAGCAGGCAAACTCCCCAGTAGCATTGTCAGGCCAGAGATATTTGGAAAATCCATCGGTCTCCCCAAGAACATCGTCGCACCACCACCACTACAGCAAAAGAATATTTCTAATATACAATATAATATATATATATATATATATATATATATTGATATTTGTTATATGCAATATAACCCTATTTAAAATATAAATGTATCTATCTATCCCTTACCCGCCTCTCTCTCTATATCTATCTATCTATCTATTTATTTATCTATCTATCTATCTTAACAATATTAACTAAAACATTTCTATTTTACGCAGTATAAAACTTTAAATATCACATACAATACGTATATTTTTATTTTCCGATACAATTAATTCATTTTACATATGCAAAATACATATTTTTGAAATAATAAATGCATGGACACGCAAAACATTAAATATTGGGTAATTTGTGTTTTAGAACACAACTTTTTACTCCTACTAGATTTTCATTACGAACCCCGCAAAGAACATGACCTGAGTTTCTAGTTCAAATCAGAATTTGGCCAGGGAAGAGTAAATAATGAATATTTTATTCCTAGCTCCGTAGTCACTGCATTGATTTTATTTCTTTTCTGCACATAACAAACGACACGAAGAAACTTTAAAAAACCTTAATCCCATTCATCTGAAGTCAACGTCTCTGATCACACATCGATGAATATCACGTACCACGGAATATAAAATCACTAACAAATCACTACTTTGTCAGTATTAAAACTATATCGATCATTAGTCTTAACTTTCAAATTGCATGTATACACACACGCACACACGTCTAATTCTTCCTCACTCTCTCTCGTTCTCTCTCACTTCCTCTCTCTTTCTTTCAAATGTCAAACATTCTTTTGAAGTTTCTATGCATTTAAAACAATATGGACTTTATTATTTCTTTGGAAGAAAAATATAAATCAATTGAAATCACCTTGGAAGCGACATCACTTTCTTCAAATTCCAAGTGACCTATATACATTATTCATCTTAAAACAACATATTCTATAGGCATATATAAGTATATATATATATATAAGTATATATATATATATATATATATATATATATATATATATATATATATATATATATATATATGTATATATGTACATATGTATATATATGTGTGTGTGTGTGTGTGTGTGTGTGTGTGCATGTGTGTGTGTATGTGTGTGTGTGTAAAGAGAGAGAGAGAGTATAAAAGGTATACGTTATATATATATATAAATTGGTATTTATTTATGTTATACATTATATATTCTATCTAAAATACAAATTTATATCTCACTCTACCTACCTACCTACCTACCTACCTACCTATCTATCTATCTATCTATCTATCTATCTATCTATCTATCTATCTATTTATCTATACCTCCTCCTCCCTTTCTCTTTCTTTCTCTATCTATCTACCTACTTACCTTTTTATCTATATAATATAAAAAAGCAAACAAATCTGATTGAAGATGAATTATTCGATTGACTACAAGTCAACTGAACAGTTTGATTTAACCTATTGATTGCATAAGGACTATTTTCAGTATTGTTCGTGTTGGTGCTGATCAAAATATAAGCAACATAGAACGACAAACTGAAATTATAGATAAACATACAGAGAAATTGCTGCTGTTGTTATTGCTAAAATCCAGGATTTCCATGATCAAAAAGATATCTGTATTCACCGATGCGATCAGACATGACTCTCCTTTAATCTTTTTTTCAGATCTATGTCCTACATTGAATTAGGGGAACATTTTGTCCCTTATTTTTAACAGGTCGAGCGAAATTTCATAGGTCTTTTCGATGCATGAAGAGTCCTGTTAGTTATATTACGCGTCACTTAGAATTTGTTAGATAGTAGTTTTGCAAGCGATTGTTTATGCTTGGGGACTTCAAATTCAAGGCACCAAAACCCTCATCTACATCCATTGACTACTTTTGTGCCCTGCACGTTCGCAATCAAAATGTCTATCTATCTATCTATCTATCTATCTATCTATCTATCTATCTATCTATCTATCTATCTATCTATCTGCCTGTCTGTCTATCTATCTATCTATCTATCTTTTCCTCTCTGGTCAGTCCCTCGTCAACTTTTTCAAGTACCACTTGAAAAGGAGGATGAGGATAGAGAGGAAAGTGTTGTCGAATGAAAGTTTCAATAAAAAATGGGTAAATGTGGCAAGAATGGTAAGAATGAAAGACGACACCATTTTAAGCATAGACTTGTAACAAAAAGAGACAAAAAGAGAGAAGGTACTTACTTTCATGTACCTTTAAAAAAAAAAAGCCTGAGGTGACCGTGGTCTTTTCCGTAGGCTTTTCTCTCCACGGATAAACCTAATCTGTTCCCCGTTTTTTACATCGACTGTGATACACGATCCCTATTGATCGCCCCCTCCCACGTTTTTTTTTTTTTTTTTTTTTTTTTTTTTCTTTTTTTTTTCTTCTCGCGATCCCTTTTGATCCAAATTATCCCCCCCCCCCAAAAGCTCTACTTTGTAATTTGTCCATTTTCTGTATTTAGCCCTGTGTGGCTATAATAAAAAGATATCTATCTATCTATCTATCTATCTATCTATCTATCTATCTATCTATCTATCTATCTATTTATCTATCTATCTATCTATCTATCTATCTATCTATCTATCTATCTATCTATCTATCTATTTATCTATCTATTTATCTATCTATCTATCTCTGTCGTTATATATATATGTATTTATATTTGTTTACGGGAAAACGTTTTGAATATGCAATTAAAGCGCCTATTCCATTATGCCGGCTACAGTCTAATAGTGGTGATTGGTGAACCAGTTTTTTGGGGTTGCACCGAGCTGTACCGATATATTGTAGGATAAAATATAGTAATAATAACGATAATCCCTGCATGGAAATACTCACATACCACATTCAACCTTCTCACTGGTCAAATGTGATAAACAACCCTCAGTTAGACGTCCATTAATACTATAACGCCTGCAGAAATGAATTCTTGAAGATGATCTTCCCGATGCCCACGGATACTATGGACTACTCTGTAATCATACCAGGAATACGGACTGTGATCTAACGAGACGTGATTTGTGGAAACGCGCGTACCGATGCATTAATATATTTATAAAAATTCCATCCAAGGATTATCGTTATTACTGTATATATATATATATATATATATATAAACAAATAGTAAATGAGTATATGCATATATACGTACAGGTATGTGCATACCGACATCCACCTGTATGTATAGGTGCATATCTGGGTACAGGACATTGCAAACAAACGTAGACGAGAACACACGAGCCACATAGAGAACATCTCCTTCATCAGCCACCCACGTTTTAACACCGGCGTTTCGACGAGCTTGGGCAGGACGCATCGCTAAAACGGCTCGTCCCATGGATCGCAGATTAAATTTGTATACGCAAATTAAATCTAGCCATGGAGGAATGTAGTGGCGGACAAAAAACAAGACAGGAAAACAAACAGAAAAGGCTTTACGGCCAGACGAGAAAAATTATGTGTAAGAACGCGATGAGGCACGGACCCGAGAGGGACAAAGTGGTGCGTGCGTTGCTTGGCGAAAGCCAAGGAAGGAAAGGATTATTGACCGGAAGCATGTGACCATGCCGGTGTAAAGGGAAGAGAGAGAAACAGAGGGAGGAAGTAGAAGAATAGGTGAGCAACGAGAGGAAAAGAGAAAGAGAGGAAAAACGAGGGGGAAAAAGAGATACGTAGTAGTAACAGAGGAAGAACGAGAGGGGTAAAGCGAGATACGTAGTAGTACAGAGGAAGAACGAGGGGGGGAAGGAAAGAGAAAGAGATAGAGTAGCGTCGGAGGATATGAGTTACGAAAACTACTTACATTTGGAAGATGTTGCGTTCAATCATGTAAAAACAAATAGTAAATGAGTATATGCATATATACGTACAGGTATGTGCATACCGACATCCACCTGTATGTATAGGTGCATATCTGGGTACAGGACATTGCAAACAAACGTAGACGAGAACACACGAGCCACATAGAGAACATCTCCTTCATCAGCCACCCACGTTTTAACACCGGCGTTTCGACGAGCTTGGGCAGGACGCATCGATATATATATATATATATATATATATATATATATATATATAATGGAATAATTTCTTGAAAATGGGGTCAATACCCCGAAATATTGAATGCAAGGTAAGTCTACATTAATTCCTATATTTGTTCGCTTGCGATTTGCCTTGCATTTACTTCGCATTATTCTGGTCTTACTCACGATCCTTCATACAATATATATATATATATATATATATATATATATATATATATAATCATAAATATATAGGGATTAGCAGTATCTTGCCTCTCCAACATACTGAGAATTCAGAAATAGCAGCCAAAGAACTACTGATTCCAAAACTACAAATTTTTCTCTAAATTGATGGCGATATTTATGGTATACACAGAACAAAAAACAGAAGAGAAGAGTAAAAAAACAACTTGCCTTTAGTTAATTTAGTACGACGTTTCACGGTTAAGAGCATGAAATACCCCATTCCGATCTTCAGCTGAAGATATATATATATATACATGAAGATATATATATATATACATGAATATATATATATATATACATGAATATAAATGTAAATGTATATGTGTATACATAGTTAAACTGGTAAAAAGAGAACGAGGGAATAAGAGGCGGACACTTATATAACGCAAGAGGTTACAAGAGATTAACAGAAATGAATATACAAAGCTGTGCACGGTGAATTGTATGCTGAAAAATAGAAAAGAAGTAGAGAAAAGCAAGGTAAAAGAGAAATAAGAAATAATAAGAGAAACAAGAAAAGAAACGATACCTGTTTAAAGCACGAGTGCAACTATGGAATGCATGCATATACACACAAATACATACACGGATACACACACACACACACACACACACACACACATATGATGAGCAGCATTTGGAAACAAATGTTTGTAGAGTTGAACGTGCTTTCACGCCCAGGAAACTTTAAGTAACTTGAAGAGCTAAGTCAACCTGCTATTCAATAAATGCTACTTGCATACGTTTGTTCGCACACACGTATATATATATATATATATATATATATATATATATATATATATATATATATATATATATATATATATATATATATATATATATATATATATTGAAAAAAAAGTCGTCTGAATTTTGGAATAACTTCTTTCATTTATTTTATACATATATTAGCGCTTTCGTTCGTCTTTCGAACTTGTCAAATATAATTCTGTGAAAATACAGAGATCTAGCTTACTTATATAAAACAGGTGTTTTCTGGGGTCTTGTTTATAACAGAAAATTGTTTTTTTTGGTGGGTGGGGTGAGGCTTTGGAGACAATGGAATATGTATAAGCTTATACATCTTCCATTGTCTCCAAAGCCTCACCCCCAAAAAACAAAAAAACAAAATGTTCTGTTATAAACAAAACTCCCCAAAACACCTGTTTTTATATAAATAAGCTAGATCTCTGTATTTTCACAGAATTATATTTGACAAGTTCGAAAGACGAACGAAAGCACTAATATATGTATAAAATAAATGAAAGAAGTTATTCCAAAATTCTGACGACTTTTTTTTTCAATATTTACTTCTGTACA
This sequence comes from Octopus bimaculoides, assembly GCF_046866305.1. Lineage (NCBI taxonomy): Eukaryota > Metazoa > Mollusca > Cephalopoda > Octopoda > Octopodidae > Octopus > Octopus bimaculoides. The sequence goes on along the minus strand of NC_142932.1, from coordinate 72,768,830 downwards.
TCACACCTAACGCTCTCTCTCTCTCTCTCTCTCTCTCTCTCTCTCTCTCTCTCTCTCTCTCTCTCTCTCTCTCTCTCTCTCTCTCTCTCTCTCTCTCTCTCTCTCTCTTTATATATATATATATATATATATATATATATATATCCATTATGATTGACCGTTGACTGAACACTATTCAATTTTTTTTCTCCGTGTTTTTCTCCTTGTCTCCGTATTCTTTCTGTTGAAGAGCGTAGCTCGAAACGTCAAAGACTTTCCGTATTCCCGAGCGTCATACTAATATATACTTTTGTTATTTACACCACCTGTCCTCGTCTGTTGTTATTATTTGTATATTCTCCCATATATATATATATGCACATATAAAAGGTATAGCCACTAAGTGGACATCCATTATGCTAGAAGAAGATCAGCTATGATCTGAACACTAAAGATTGTTCTCAAGAAAATTCAGCAAGTACCAAAACGTACGAAAACGTAAGACAAATGAAAATATACAAAATATAAAGAATTAATTGTAGACCGGTTTCACCATTAACAAAATTACTTACGTAATAGTCCGTGGTTCGTCAGTACAATCGTTCTTTTCAATATAATTAGTAGAACTATACACGAGACGTCCGCATAAAATTAGACGTGTATAGTTCTACCAATTATATTGGGGTAATATTTCAAATGTCTTCGTTTTAGCGCGCCAAAGAATAGTGAAATTAATTCAGCTGAAGATAATTCACCGCAGTGAATTTTGCCGGTGAGAGAACAATATTCATTTAAAATTTAACAATATTTTTTTAACAATATCTATTTAAAATTTAAATTTTATATTCATTTAACAATATTTATTTAAATTTATTCATATATATATTGTTTTATTTTTTATTTGTTTCAGTCATTTGACTGCGGCTGGTGTCGAAACAAATCGGCACCAGCACTTATTCTTTGTACCTATTCTGTCGGTCTCTTTTGCCGAATCGCTAAGTTACGAGGACGTAAACACACCAGCATCGGTTGCCAAGCAATGGCAGACACACACACACACACACACACACACGCACACACACACACACACACACACACACACACACACACATATGTATACGAAGGGCTTCTTTCAGATTCCGTCTACCTAATTCACTCAAGGCTTTGGTCGGCCCGAGGCTATAGTAGAAGTCACTTGCCCAAGGTGCAACGGAGTAGGATTGAACTCGGAACCATGTGGTTGGTAAGCAAGCTACTTACCACACAGCCACTCCTGCGCCTATACACACACACACACATACACACAGGTCTGCAACGAGCGTGGCCTAACACATGACAGTTAAAAGAAGCAGGATCTTCCCAATTTAAAATTTATTAATTTATTGTTCTATATTGGAGAAAGCTATCCCATACAAGCGCAGATCCTACAGGAGCTGAATGAGATTTTCATTATGCCTGAGCGAGGAGAATTTTTATCCTTTTTCAGAACAAACAAGCATAACACAAGATGGAGCTCCTATGCTTTTACAGACACACTTCTAGATACCTTATATGCTACCAATCGATTCCATATGAATAGCCTATTTGGACTTTACCATATATCCCCATTTTTATCGAGCGCTTCGCAACTTTTTAAAAACACCATCGATATTGATTACAAGCTATATACATACATATATATATATATATATATATATATATATATATATATATATATATATATATATATATATATACCCTTTTTGATCGCTTCAAACGATTCTTTTCATTTGCTACTATATACAGTATTCCGTCCGTTGGTTTTTACCATCCTCCTTATATACGTATATATTTAAGCTCATGTCCAGAACAAATTTTCTACTATCATTATTTTAATATCATTGTGTATTTCTAAAGGTCTTGCAAGTTCTATTCATTTTTTCCCCATTTTATATTATTTTATTTATGTGCTTCATATTCACTTTGTTTTACACCTCATAGCTAGGACTTTAGGTTTTTATAAAATCATCATTTTTAGAAAATTAATATATTAAACCTGTAAACCTTTCAACAGCCACCAATGTTACAGAGCAATTTCATCTATGATATTTATATTTTATTATTTTAATCATTTATGATTTTTAGTTCATCCTAAATTACTTTTGTTGTCTCAGTATACAGCTTGCTTTTCTCTAGTTGTCATTATCTTGTTTGTATATATGTTTAACATACTTGTTTATTTCTAGGAGTGCATATACATATTAGGTGTGCATAAGGGGTGCGAGGTGTGATGCGAGGTGACGAGAATGGCCCTTTAGTACCACATCACACGGACGATACAATAAAGAGGAATGGGATAGAACACATAAATGCCAGATGGAAAAAAAAACAACCTCGTAGAATGATTAAGGGAACATTTATTAATAAGTTAACATGTGTTTGTGTTTTGTGGTCAGTGGCTAGACCTTAAAAGGTCTGGAACCAAAGACGTCGGAAGGAGGAAAAGGTGAGTTTTTATAAGGAGCAGAAGGTCCAAACAGGGTAGTGAACAGGCCGTCCCACGTGATCGTATTTAGGGTACCTGACTGATTATACGCGGCCGTTGGCTCAATCCAGTAAGAGACAAATTGCGCCAATACCAAATCAATGAAACTAGTGGACACAACAGGATCCAAATAGCGGCCAAAGGCTAGCTGTTCCCTGTTAAGTTCGAACGCACGTATGTATAATAAAGGGAGAGAGAAATTACACCAGAGTCTATGCTACACATGTCTACTTCATATCTGATAATATGAATGTATTTATGTATATTTTTATGTTTTGCACGTGTTTATATATTTTGGAATGCGTGTACATATATACATGTATCTTTGTATATGTTTTCATATGTGCCTATGTACGTTATTATTACTGATAAGTATCTTCATATATGTATTTGTGCGCGCGTTCAGATGTAGATGTATTTTTATGTATATATATAAAATTGAAGGCCATTTGAACATTTTCATAGAAGAAACATTTGGTCGTGTTTATGTTGTCACACCAAAGGAGAACTATATTATTTAAGAATTTTATTGCATAGTATATTTTCCTTTCCCGCTGCGCATCGAAATTTTCAATCTGGAATGCTTGTGACCCAACAGTCACCGCGGGTACATCTAGTATATATATATATATATATATATATATATATATATATAGTGAAGTATATTTGCCACTTAAATGTGGCTGACCCCGAGGGGTGGATGTTACTGTTGCTTTTAGCCCCAGGAGGACATCTCCTCCAGCTGGCTATCGACACACATCTGTGTCCTGTCTGTATTTTCCAAGGGAAGTTATCTTTCCCTTCTTGATCTACGATACATACGTACTCGAGTTTCAGGGTTATTTCCCTTCTTCAGCGTACGACAATCGCCGACCTTCGAAGGTCGGCGATTGTCGTACGCTGAAGAAGGGAAATAACCCTGAAACTCGAGTACGTATGTATCGTAGATCAAGAAGGGAAAGATAACTTCCCTTGGAAAATACAGACAGGACACAGATGTGTGTCGATAGCCAGCTGGAGGAGATGTCCTCCTGGGGCTAAAAGCAACAGTAACATCCACCCCTCGGGGTCAGCCACATTTAAGTGGCAAATATACTTCACTTTATCGTGCAGTTACTGTTAATACCTCGTTCAGAGATTTAACATTGCTTATATATATATATATATATATATATATATATATATATATATATATATATACATATGTATGTGTGTGTGTGTGTGTGTGTGTGTGTGTGTGTGTGTATGCATCCATGTATCCATATATCTTTGCTGTCTGTGTGACTATATATCTACATGAGTTTTCCTTTCTTTTCTTTTCATTCTGGTGTTAGCGCATGCGTATATTTGCATACTTTTTCTACTGAATTGGACAGAATTTTCCATAGGCTTCAACATAGAATTTCTCACTCGTAAGGCCTGTATGTTTCGAAAATGTAATTTCACAAATAAAGTGCACTTCATATTCAAGGCTCCGTTGAAGCTATAGAATGTTGTCCGGGTACGCAACTGAGAGTCTATCGTATTCTATAGCAGAAACAGCTGTAAGATAATGAAGTTCATTGCATAATCTTTGTTTTATCCGGTGTCGTCTCTTTGTTCTTATTACTCATTTAACATTGTGTTCTGAGCATAGGTAGATTGAATTCTACACCAGGTTATCAGTTTCGCTATGCCGAAGCGAAATCTATCTATCTATCTATCTAT
>NC_142932.1:72719620-72757120 GCF_046866305.1 Octopus bimaculoides | reverse complement strand
GTAGCATTTCATCCGTCTTTACGTTCTGAGTTCAGCTTCCATCAAGGTCAACTTTGCGTTTCATTTCGAGGTCGATAAAATGAGCATCAGTTGAGCACGGGTCAATGTAATCGATTTACCTCCTTCCCCAAACTCGCTGGCTTTGAGCCAAAATTTGAAACCGTTATTCATTTATGATTTAGTCAGGCCGTGTCCATCGTTTTAAGAGGTACTCCGCGACTAGTGGAAAGTAACTGAGGGTGGCAGTTGCAGTGAAGGTAAAAGCATAACTCATAGGCTACTGTAGTAGCAAGCAGCACATCAAAACAAAGAGGTATTCTTTGAGCGGAAACCTGACTCGGTTGTTTGTAACTGAATGATGGATGCCACTATGCGCATCTAAAGTCTATGTGGTGTTGTTAAACTGGGCAGTAAATTAAATCTTGCGTTCAAAAATGTCAATGTTTCACAGAAGACCCCTGTAAGATCAATATTAAATATTCCACTAATTTAACTGTAAGAAAGTATGTTAACAGGTGAAACTTAACATCAAACACATCATAACACTCTTAACAGATTACGAAGTAAAGTTACAATCTGTCAGCTTATCCAGTCATCCACTCAACCATTGCAACTTCAGTAAAAATCATCAATTAATACAAGTTTAAAAAAAAATCTGAGACATTAAATGCACAATTATCATTAAAGTGTGAAACGAACTGTTGAAAAGCGCAAACAAAAGACATGAACCGATTAACTAACATTTTAGTTACACGATTAATTTCCTTTCTATTAAGCGACCATTCGGGAGAGTAAAATTCTCCATGAGCTTTTCCAATATCAAAGAATGGCGATTAATTCAATATTTTCAACAAGAGTTACGGTACTCTTGAGTGTTTTTAATTCATGGCTTTAAACATTAGGTTACTTGAAAAATATCTAATAGTGGTTTGAAGTAAAGCGTCATGCTAATATTAACAACCGTTTTCTTGGGAGTGAAGAAGAAAATAAAAAGTGAAAAGCGAAAAATATTCAACAATTGATTTCTGAAATGCTTAATGCAAGTTCTTTAATAAAATTACAATTTTTTTAGCTAAATTCCCAGTATTTATTGTTACACTATACTTCAATCGATTTCATTTGAATCACTGTCACATTCCTGGATATGGAACTGTTTATAGATTAGATTTGAACAAAGTAACTTCTATTGACAAATTAATAGCAAATAATGCTCTTATCTATTATGTCATTGTGCATATACATAGAAACAGAAATTCGTTTAAACAGGATAGAATTTTAAATATTTGGTGTATAATGATAAACGATAATCAATCATGAGGATCTATTTTATTGATCCAAAGTGTTCAACAAAAAGTGTTAACTAAACAGAAATTTGAAATTTAAACATGGGTGACCAAGCATAAATTGAATACGGCCTTGAGACGATGTCAGACACTACTGAAGTTATACTAAATTCGTTTCACTAACGAGGAAACAAAAGATGATTCTTAAATTTATAGAAATCTATACAGTCAATTTAATCTCTACTTAAATGGAATGTATTTTATCAATCCTCGGAGAGATAAAATGCAAGCAGCCAAGGCACAATTTAAGATTAAAACAGGAAATATGATAAGGTACAGATTACAGCAGAAAACCCTCCCATATTTTATACAGCCATTAGTGTGACGCTAGTGGAGTTATGCGGGTGATAATGGCACCTACATGTAGCTAAAGTTTTATCATTTTTCATTATCAGCTACCGTAATGGTGTGAACTGGCGCACACTGTACTTTTCAACAAATGTTTATCAAGAACGGCGAATCTGAGAGGATTCCCCCCCCCCCTGGGTGCTCGACAGTTTATGATCATTCACGGTCTTAAAAATAATGATTTTCTATATTATTAGAGAAGAAATAGTTGATTAAATCGAATCAATGATTTTACTGGTTCTTATTTTATCGTCTTCGAAATAAAAGACAAAATCAGCTCCAATGGATTTTGAAGGTATATCTCTTTTAACAATGTTCTGCATCTTCAGCTCATCATCTGACGAAGTGTTAAATCCCATAAAAGAGATCTGTTCTGGTGTTGTGGAGGAAATCATTGCTGCTTCTTCTCCACGAGGTATTAAGGTATTGATTGTCCTAATGAAGTCTTGCAGACAATTGTTTCTTCTCTAAACACTTCCAATGTCTCTCACCCAATATTTATTTTAATTACTTCTCAGAATCCTTCGTTCTGAAAATACAACCGCTGGAATTCTTTCTCCTTACAGAAATTCTTTTACCTTTTTGCTGTCGTCGACCAACAAAAGCTCAAGCTTAGCACCAGCTACGCTGATGTGAGCAGTTTAGAAGGATCCGAAAGTGTCTCGGCAACAAGTTCTCTTCCCTTCATTGATATGGCCTAACAACAGTGTCCGTAGCAATAGTTTGTAGCAATATCACTTTGAGAACATCGATCCTCAATCAATCAGTGAAGTTTTGCAACGTTGAATCTTGTTCGTAACCGAAGAGTGATTACTTTAGAAACCTTGATGCTAGAAGTAACAGCCAAATCTTTCTCTAATCACATTGCATCATCTTAAAAAGGACTCGTTGTATTATGTAATACGACTTTTCCAGCATTTAGAAAAAAGACCAGATGGTCATGAGTGGAATGCACTTGATTATAAGTGTGGCCCATTAGCTATATTGTTGTTATAGTTGTTTAGCCCTTGACCTAGTGCTAAACAGCTTTAACAACAACAACAACAACTACTACTACTTCTATTTCTATTACTACTACTACTACTACTACTACTACTACTACTACTACTACTACTACTACTACTAGTAGTAGTAGTAGTAGTAGTAGCAGCAGCAGCAGCATAGTAGTAGTAGTAGTAGCTTCTAGCATAGATCCAAAGCCTGGAATTTGAGTGGGAGTGATGGTCAGTACTATCGACCCAGTATATGATTTGTGATTATTTTATAAATCTTGAAATTTGACGCTGACGGGATTGAGCTTAGGACGTAAATAATCGGAACAAATATCGCAAGAAATTCTTATCAAACGCTCCAACAATCCTTTTTCTTTACGATTCTAATTTAAAATTAATTATTTTTCGTTCCGCATGAGAAGAGAAACTTGCAATCTTGTTTGGCAATCATACCTGCCATGAAAGCGAACTGCGTAAATCCAGTCCTTTCCCTTTAGCTCCCTTGCTATAATTATAATCGCAGACATTACAACAGCTAAGATAAACTTAACCATCATTTCTCATTCTATTCTCCCCATTTTATTTTCTCATTAATTTAATAAACTAATTGTTAATCTTCCGTTTTACTCCACCGCCTTTTATTCAATCCCGTAACTAAAACTGAAATTGACCCGCTTGTTCCAAATGAGTTACTGTAAAATTTATTCATCTTTGCACTTCATTCAAGAACAAGTTGCAATAACACTTGGAACGGTTTATCTGTGCACCTACTCCCTCCATCTTCACCATCAAGGAATTGCTGAGGATGTCGCACTCTCAGCACATACCTGTGAGTCATCACTCACTGCATTTTCAGTCCTTCACTCAGCATGTCTCGACAGCAAATGGAGCGTCTGACCAGTGGAATACATATTTCCAAAACATATGAAAGAGTAGACACTGGTCAGATGGAGCAAGGCATCAGGTAGTATTAGATACGGAGGCATTTGTCACCTCTGACTGAACTTTCAGAGATCTTTTTTCTGAACAGGTACTTATTTCATCGAACCCGAAAGGATAAAAGGGAAAGTTAACTTCGGCAAAATTTGAACTTAGAACGTAAAGCCGACAAAATGTCGCTAAGCCTTTTGCCAAATTCTGCCAAACAGTAATACATCTTTTAGCAAATAATAATACGTCTTTTAGCAAGCACTGTTGGAAAGAATATAATATATTTCTCCGCATAAAGTAAAGATCTTAACAATATGTACTTTCATATCATTGACAACTGCGAACGAATGCAATATATTTCTGAGAGACAGAACACAACAAAATACGAGAAGACGTTGCAATAATTAAAAAACAAATAAAAAACACAGTAACAGCAAAAAACAACAAAAAGGCCAAACAAAAACCTCCGCTAAACCACCACTACAGCTAACACTGCCTTATCAACGACATCAACAACAAGAACAAAATTTCCTACTAATATATCCACGGTTTACATGTTACAAAGTAGAGAATTTTCTTTCTTTCTTTCTTTCTTTCTTCAATCACTTTTCTTGCCTTCAAAAGTTTTGTATAATGTTTTGTATATGCTTCTTCCAAACGTGTATTTATGAAATAAATAAATAGAGTAAAGTAAAAAATAAATGAATAAAAAAGCAATATGCTCTAAGAGAAGCAATGTTGTCTACGAAAAGCAATTATTATGGCAGTACATTATAGTCCCGACTATATTTCACAATATAGTAAATAAAATAAAGAGATTACACACACACACACACACACACACACACACACACACACACACACACAAATTCACGCCCCCCCCCACACCAACACACACGCCAACACACACACACACACACACACACACACACACACACACACACACACACACACGAAATAGATATAATTTAGCGGCTAGGAACACTATAGTAGAATATGGAGGCAAACTTTGGACTCGTCAGATAGGGATCCTATAACAGATATAGTAGGAATACACTTATTATCAGAGATAGACTCTTGGATCCCGAACTCAGGGGGTGGGGGTAAGGATTATATAGAGACGACATATTATTTACTGTACAAAGAAGTAGTAACATAGAAATATGTACGAAAATCTTATCAAATTCTTTAACAACTTCAGACTGGATATAGAAATAGAAAGAAAATCATAGAATTGTAAAATTCCTGGGCGTAAAGTTTAGTCCAACGATGGAAAGTTCGAACCGTTCCATAAGCAAAATGAAAATTTGAAATATGTGAGTCGTGGATCTAACCATCCGGAACATATCCTGCAAAGCATCCCGAGAAGTGTATCCAACAGAATGTTCAGATTATCTGCGGATGAACAGATATTCAATATACATGCCGAATATCACAAACTCAGTACTAGCTAGGGCACGATATAAGGATAGAATAGTATATGTACAGAATAGAATAGGCAAGGTTCAATATCCGGATAGTGTTATTAATTTTAGCGGTAGTGCTACCAATAACCACCGATAACAGGCCCTAAAAAACAGTAAATGTAATAGGAAAACGGAAAAACGTAATCACAACACTAAGAAGAGTAGATATAAAACCAAAATCAGGAAGCAGCAGGCAAGTGGGAAAATGAAGGAACCGATAGACGTAGATAGAAATAAGAAAAATAGAGTAGAAACAGATTCAATAAAATACAGGAACAAATCCAATAGATCCATTAAAAGTAATGATAAAAGAATGAGTGATGAAAATATTTGGCTTAACCCAATTTTCAGTTCACAAATAAAATCCAGATAGGCACATTCTTGGATCTAGCGAATATGAATTGTAAAGCTCCTCCATAACAAGAACGGGTCCGAACATCGCCTTACAATTGGCAGTGCTATCCATACCAAGGAAAATAACATTGTTGCAAGAAGAAGGAATGTGTGCACTAATAATAACTCCGCTTACAAAACCAGAAAAGATGATTTATGTTAATGCAAACGGAAAAACGAATGCAAATTTAATAACTGCATGCTAAAGAATGTGGCTTGCAAATGTGAAGTGAAGACGGCTGTACATTGTGGAACCAGGGACACCATGAAAATCGTCTGCGCAACCACCTTACGTCAGTTTTCAATAAAAACAAAATACATTATTTTACCTCTTCTGGAGGCTCAAACGGAATGGAGTGGAGCATACAACTAACTGGTCTATAATAAAAATCGCTTGACCATACAATAGAACATCACAAGTGCATAACTTATGCCTAGAGGAAACCCTGGAGATTATCACATCCAGAGAAAACATAATTAATTATCATTCCGAAGTAATTATATCACGCAAACTTAAGATCAACTCATCCTTCCTAGAGTTCGAACAGAGCATTATGAAAATAGCGAAATATTAACCATCATTAGCATCTAATGGAACACGAGAAGAACATACAATCGAACTAAACGAAAAGAATCCTATTATTTTCCTATGCTATATCACTATACTATCAGAATTAATTAAAAAGATCCTTTAAGGGAACATCATCTGTCAACTCGGAAAATGAACTTTAACACCAAAACAAAGTTTCCATCCTGACCCTACAACATCTGAATTCATTGAAGAAGTGTCTGCTGTGCCTAACGTTAAAGCAATGAACTATACTACCCATTCCAACATGTACACACACAAATATCAAATCAAGTCTAGCCTCACCACACACTCCTCCCTCTCCTTCATCATTACCATTCCTTTCTTTCTAGCACCTTCAAATACATACAGAACTGCCCACATACTCCTATGAACCTTTTGAATTATGAAAATTGATAAACATCCTTTACTTATACATTCGTTGCTTCCAACTTTAATGCCATATCGTCTGATGAAACGAACGCATGAACTATGATCCACTACGGATACAACGGATTGTACTGTAATCATCCCAGTTCAATGATCATAAGAAACATGTGCTTTGTGCAAACGTGTGTGGCGATGCATCAAAATATTTATAAATTCCATCCATTATTATTTTTAGTATATTTATCCTACATTATATTGCCACAACCCCCATAAAGCTGCTATTGCAAGTTGATATCATTAGGCAGTAGCCGACATAATACAATAGGAGCTTTTATATGTGTACTCAAAAATGTTTCCCGTAAACGAACTTTAAGGATATACATATATGTTTGGCTTGTTTCAATCATTTGACTGCAGCCATGCTGGAATACCGCCTTAAAGGGTTTTTTTAGTCGAAGAAATCGATCCCATGGCTTATTCTTTATAAGTCTAGTACTTTCGCCGAAGCGCTAGTTATGGGGACATAAACACACCAACATCGATTGCCATGGTGTCGAGACAAAAATAGACAAAAATACAGACGCATAACTATATATATACACACATACATACATATATATATATATATATATATATATATATATATATATATCAATAATAATAGTGATTGTTTCTTATTATGAACAAGAGGGTTAATAGGACTGCAAGAGAAGTGCTCAAGTAAATGAGACGAGTATAACAAACTTTGGTTGTAGAACAAACAATAAATTTAAGGTCATCTACTTAATATATCACATCTCGAACATTTAATCACATATAAAGAAACCTAATGCTTTTTCTATACATAGAATACGGATGCACAAAACCACAGAAGATGAAACAATACTTCATTTAGACAGGTATATAGTTAACAGATGTCATCGGTATAGAAAACACTTAGCAGCGCTCATATGATTCGAAACTTAGACTCCGATGTCTTTACGAGAGACCAATTCTGCAGGATAAAGAGTGGCTACAAGAGGGATCCAGGTGAAAAGATATGGACGCAATTATGCGAATAAACTGATTAATTAGAACAGATTGAGTTTGATATACAAAATACATATGTATTGATGAAATATATATATATATATATATATATATATATATATATATATATATATATATATACATATATATATATATATATATATATATATATATATATATATATATATATATATATATATATATATATATATATATATATATATATATATATATATATATATATATATATATATATATATATATAGGGAGATTTCACAAAAAAAAAACAAAAGACGAAGACAGGTGGTGTAGACAACAAACATATGTATTAGTATAACGCTCGGGAAGTGAAAAAGTCTTTAACGTTTCGAGCCTACGCTCCTCCACAGAAAGGAACACAGAAAGAAACAAGAAGAGAAAAAAAAAGAATGTGTAGTGGCTAGCGATCTATCATGGTGAATACATACATGATGATGATGGCCGTCCACTCGTGACCGAGGAAGACCATTGCCGACCTTCAGGAACATTCTGCGCTCTAGTACTAACTTACATTTTGCATTTACGGCTCCGTTGGAGGCTAATGAGCCCTGCTCTTGATAAGCATACACGACTGCAAACATTGCAGGTTAAGCTTTCCCCATTCACTATATGAGCCGTACACTTTCGCGCAGCTCGCTTAAATTCTTCATGCTGGATACGTGCTCTCTCAAAAGTGTTGATCCCCTCCTTAACCTGCTTCCTCCATTTGTGGCAATGACAGGCATTATTCTCCCAGTCAGTGTCCTGCATATCACAGGCCTTTAATGAGGACTTGACACAGTCCTTAAAGCGCAGCCTTGGTTTCTGCCGGAGTCTCCTTCCATTCACAAGTTCTCCATAGAGCATCTGCTTAGGAATCCTGCTATTAGAATTATTAGAATGAATACATACATACATACATACATACATACATGCATGAATGCATGCACACACACACACACACACGCAACACACACACACACACACACACACACACACACACACACACACACACACACACACACACACATATGTATTCAGGAAAATAGCAAAGACTGAAGATTTTCGGACGATGAATACTAAAGTATAGATGTATAGACTAAGCAAAAATTGCTCGGACATCCATCACCTTTAAACTTCCCTGCATCATGATCTGAAATGTAAAACTTTTTCTACCCTAAAGACGGAGGCTCGATTTATTCAATGTTCATTTTCTTCCAGTATTGGCTGCATAGTTTGATGAACTACATCTACTAACACTATGATGTGTCTCCGAGCCCCCCCCCCAAAATTGCTGTTGGACTTTAAAACACCTTACCTACTTCCTTTTAATTTTCTCTGTCGTTTGTACTCTGTCTAAGTTTTAATGCACAAATATCTATATATGTATACTTAAATATTCATCGTCTGAAATCTCCAGTCTTTCCGTCCTTTTTGCTTGCACGTATACACACACACCTCTCTCTATATACATACACACATATGTGTGTGTATGTGCGTGTATATATTTTCATATATACACACATACTATATATATACATATATATTCATATTTGGTTTAGGCGTACATCGATATACAGACATATACACATGAGAAGGAATGAAGCGGGGAGATAGGGAGAGAGATGGATAAATATATACTCAAGACAACACTCAAAATCTATATCAGTTTACATAATTAAAGACGTTTGAAATAAGATAGATTAAAAGATGATAATTAAAGCCAATTACAGTTATAATAAACTTTGTATTAAATGTACTTATTTTACGATGACTCGAGATAAAATAGTCGTTGTCTGTAAGAAGATATGATGAAATTTTTCTTCATCGATAAATGCAAGAAAAAATTAGAAGAGATTGAGCAAAGATGCTCAAATTCTTCTAAAATTTTGATAAGTTTGGTAATTATGGCTCGGAAATTTGTTCAGATAAAATAATGCTATAACTCACTTCGCTAAATATAAAACGCAAACGCACGCATAGAACTATACATAATCAATTAGGCTTACAGATACAAGCTAGTCGGGATAAATTTGACAGCTTCCAGAAAATGAAAAGAAACACAATATCCCATCATGAGTGAAGGTATTTTAAAAATAAAAAAGATATTGACTCGATTACGCCTGCGAGATAACAGTTTTCTCAAAGTAGCGGTCCTCGGTTTCCATCATGATCTTCATACAGATCCGGAACCTGGTGCATGCGTTCCTCATTGTGTCTCCGGGAAGATTTTCGAGTACCTCCTAGATCTTGGTCTCTAACTCGGCCTCTAACTCGGCCTTGGTATTGCAGGTTGAGTGGTTACTGTCTCTTTCTCAACCACGCCCCCACCCAGACATTAAACCATGGGATTACAATGGGTGAGAATTAAGAGGCCAGAAATTAGGGCTAATGAAGTCGTAGAAATTCAACGACAACTCTTTCCTGAGGTGTGTCAAGAAGCTGAATCTTGCCTTCAAGAAAAGGTTTAGCCACAGTCTATAGCAACTTCACATAACCGTCTGTACATGCATTCATGCATACATGCATCCAGCCATCTAGCTAGCCATCTAGTCAGCCATACATACATACATACATACATACATACAAACATATATATGTGCATACATACACGCATACATACATACAAACACACACAAACACAAATATATTTACATTGTACTTTTCCTTATGATTCTTCTTTGGCTGATTTCTTCAGAGTGGTGGGATTTCAAGTGCTTTCCCCTTGGTTGTTGGCTCATTTAGAGTATGAAGGAATTTGCCACTGCTGCCTTCATCTGTACTTCATGTCGGGTCGTTGGTTCATCCGGTAATGTAGAGAAAAGAGTGTCCTATTCCTGTTTGAAGACATCCACTTCCACATTGTGTAGGTCTTTTAATTATTTTGATAGGGCATTTTAGAGCAGTGGGTCTTTGAACCCGACACTCTTGAAATACCTGGTCCTGGCTTTAAATGGCTTGGACGGTATCCTTGATACAATATAATAGCATCCAGTTCGGGAATTGTGGAGGCGCATGGCTTAGTCGTAAGATTGTGGTTTCAATTCCTGGACCGGGCAGCATGTTGTGTTCTTGAGCAAAACACTTCATTTCATGGTGCTCTAGTTCATTCAGCTGGCAAAAATGAGTAATCCTGCAACGGACCGGCGTCTCTTCCTGGTGGGGAATATATATATACGCCATGGAAACTGGGAAACCGGCCTTTATGGCTCGTCATGACACGAGGAGGTAACCTTTACCTTTACTTTACCTTAGTTCGGGCATTTGTATAACAGACAATGCCGAAATTAGGTATTAACCGTTCCAGAATTTTCCATATGTAGATTATTAGATATCTTCTTTTTCGGTTCAGGAACATTTTGTATATATACTTACAATGGCTTACATTCATCATATATATATATATATATATATATATATATATATATATATATATATATATATATATGCAGCACAGAATTTTGTCAGTGAACAGGTCGCGGTCTCAAAGCGACGAAAATATTTTGACAAATTAAATTTAAATGTTGAAGTGAATCTAACGGTTCTTTTGTGTTATTTTAAATGGCTTATAAACACCTTCCACGCTGCAATTGTTATATATATATATATATATATATATATATATATATATATATATATATATATATATATATATATATATATATATGTATATATAGTATTGATAATAAGGAGAATGAAGAATTTAAACATTGAAACTTTATGTTTATTTTCAGTTAATTTATTCATAATAATTGTTGGACACGTGTTTCGATCGTATTAACTGCATATTTTTGCATATCTACATGCAGCAATTTAAGCACTATTAATGCGAGCTCTTCAGGGTATATAATATGAAATTGTTTAAAGAGGAATTTTCCTCTCTTTTAGTATGAATTAGGTTTGGAAGTAGTAACAAACCATGACCTTAGAATGCATTAATTTACACGATTTCAATAAACTTTTATCTCTAAACATAACTATAATTACTATAATAATAAAGATGCATATGAAGAATATAAGAACAGAATTCAATTTATAAGATTATATATAATACAACATAAAAACGCTTTAAAAAAAAATAATGAGTTAGAAAAATTTTAAATACAACTCAATACTTCTTTTGATAATCACATGTTTCTGACTGCCTAGTAATTATCCACTACTACTATTAATAGCCTTCCCAAAAATTCAAATAATATAATCAACTCTGAAATACGTCAAAAAGCCATGTGACTGAAGTATGTAGAATCAATAAAAAAGACGAGTATTCTATAAATAACCACTCCACAACTGACCAAGAAAATTTGCCAACTTCAACAAACACTACTGCTGCTGATTCTTACCCAAACAATCAGTTGAGAAAAACGGCTCATCGATGAAAAGTCATCAAACTAATTCAAACTAATAACAGAGGAAAATTCCTCTTTAAACAATGTTGTATTTATATACCCTGAAGAGATCGTATTAATAATGCATAAATCGCTGCATATAAATATACAACAATATGCAATTAGTACGGTCGAAGCACATGTCGGACAGTTATTATGAATAAGCTATCTGGAAATAAAAAAAGAGCTTCAATGTTCAAATACTTTATTTTCCTTATTATGCAAACTGTACTTTACACTCTAAATAACTCAAAAATATTTCCACCTCCATCTTTCATATATAAAAAATTTGATTTATATAGATCTCTAATCTTTTTCAACTACACACACACACACACACACACACACACACACACACACACACACACACAAACACACACACGCATGTATTTATATATACAGTAGAACCTTGCAGTACGAGTGCAGCACTGTACGAATAATTTGCTGTACTAGCCGAGGCTCCTGCGAATTTTTGTCTTGAATTACGAGCGGAGATCCGCAGTACGAGTGAGTTTCATACAAGTGACTGCTTGTCGGCGCTGAGCTTGCATACGCTCTCCCAACAAGCGCAGTCTCCGCTCGCTCAGTTCACGTGTTAATCTTGGCTTGGTAACCTGTTGTGTTTTTCCCAGTGTTTTTGTTTAGTTTTGTGCATTTTTTGCTATTATCTTATAATAATTAGTTGTGTTAGCCATGGGTCCTAAGAATGACAGTGCTGAGAAGAAAAAGCTGACTACGATAGAATTAATGAAGAAAATCATTGATAAACATGAGAGAGGATTGCATGTAGTGGACATAACACGTCAATACGGCCGAAGCACGTCGACAATCTGCACCATCCTGAAGAAAAAGGATGAGATCAAGACCGTTACAACAGCATATAGTGTCTCCAGGCTCTCTAAGCAACGAACATCTGTCCACGAAAGGATGGAAAAATTGCTTCTCCTGTGGATCAACGTGAAGCAACTTGCAGAGGATAAGGTTATGGAGACCATCCCTTGCGAGAAAGCACGAGCGCTGTGTGGAGATCTCCCGAAGCAGATCCCTGGAACATCGACGGAGGAGACAGCAACAGACCCATTTAAGGCCATTCGCGGCTGGCTTAGTAATTTCAAGAAGAGGACTAGTGTTCATAGCGTCGTCAGGTATGGAGAAGCAGCAAGTTCTGACACGGAAGCAGCTGAAAATTTCGTGCGTGAATTCCGTCAGCATATCCTAGCCGAGGGGTACATCGCACAACAGGTATTAAACTGTGATGAAACTGGCCTTTTTGGAAAACAAAATGCCTAGAAGAACCTACATAATTGCAGAGGAGAAGAAAATGCTAGGCTACACGCCTATGGAAGATAGGCTAACTCACGCTCTTTGTACCAATGCGAGTGGAGAGTTGAAGATTAAGCAGCTCCTTGTCTACCATTTCGAAAACCTACGAGCGTTCAAGTCGCAGAAAATCCTGAAGGAGAAGCTGCAGGTCATGTGAAGGGCAAACGTTAAAGCCCGAGTCACAAGACAATTCTTCACCGAGTGGGTCAACCTTGTCTTCGGACTAGCAATGAAAAAAGTATCTTCTGGAGAACAATCTTTCTCTCAAGGCCTTCCTCATCCTCGACTATGCTCCTGCTCATCCCACTAACTTCGTAAGTTATATCTTGGACGAATTTAAATTTATAACAGTTATGTACCTTTCACGAAACACTTCCCCTATCTTGCAGCCCATGGACCAACAGGTGATTTCTAATTTTAAGAAATTGTACACCAAACACCTGTTTCCTCGGTGCTTTGAAGTCACCGATAAATATAAATGTAATCCTTCATGAGTTTTGAAAGGAGCACTACAACATTGTAAAATGCCTGAAAATCATCGATATAGTCAGGCAGTGTAACGGAGAATAGTGTAGCGGAGAAGGCTATCTCTACGAGTGATATAAAGACAGTGTTGGCAAAGCGACAGCATGTTTCTGAATTTGTGGAAGAGTATCCTGAAAAAGTAGCTACAGGTCGTGCAGCTGCTTTATTTAATGCTACTTTTCGTAACATTTTGGAAGACAGGATAAAGCAAACTTCTCTTGATGTGTTTCTAATGAAACGACCTGCAAGTGTAAAAAGTGAAGAAAGTGTGTCCAAAAAGGCTAAATTAAGCGAAGTGAGAGAGAAAACGCTAGAAATTGTTCTTCATGAAATCTTAATGGAAGGAAATATCCTTCCGAACAGTAATCCTCTTCCTCCGCCTCCTTCCCGCTCTATCGTCTTCCTTGCGCATAAATTGTCCCATCTTTAAAGTAATTCAGTTAATAAAACCAGTTTACTTATTTCTTATGCATTCTCTTCTTTATAATTGTAATTTTACTTGCAACTACACCTTTTCTGTTTTAAAACTTGTAACTACACGTTTTTAGCTTTAAAAACCATATTTTTGGGTGGTTTTGGGGGGCTGGAACGGATTAATTATATTTTAGTTAATTTCAATAGGGAAAATTGATTTGTAAAACGAGTAAGTCATAAAACGAGCTCGGTCATGGAACGAATTAAATTCGTACTGCGAGGTATCACTCTGTATATATGTATATATATATATAGAGAGAGAGAGTTATTAATATTTCTAAGTCTCTCTAAAGGAGACTACGGCAGCGGTACTGGAAATTAATAGTTATCGCCAAGCCAACATGGCAGTCCCAAAATTAGGACGAAAGCTGCCGTGAATTAGCTCCAAGAAGCCATCACCTCTAGCTAGCTATGTGACACACGAAACCTGTGTCATGTGTGTGTGTGTGTGTGTGTGTGTGTGTGTGTGTGTGTGTGTGTGTGTGTGTGTGTGTGTGTGTGAGTGAGTGTGTTTGTGTGTGTGTGTGTGTGTGTGTGTGCGCGTTCGTGTGTGTGTGTATGTGTGTGTGTATGTGTGTGTGTGCGTGTGTGTGTGTGTGTGTGTGTGTATGTATATAAATTCACCGCTGCGAATGTCCTCAGATCTATCTCTGCTTTTATTATTATCTCTCTGTGTTGTCAGAGATACTGTCCGATAGAAATCTTCGAGCTACACTAACAGGCTAAATCCCACATAATGATATCTCCCTCGCCTGGAGTATATAATTATAGGAGCTCGTTGTTAAATAAATACCTCAGAGAGACACACACACATATCCGCCATTATATTATGTTCAGTAGCGTTGGCACATTTCCAGAGATTTGCTTTAGATTATAAACGAGCCATTTAACCAAGACATACATTCATGCATGTATGTAAATATGTATACATATTTATATCTATGCATAGATATACATACATGCATACATACGTATATACATACATACTTACAATCATACACACACACACATATATATATACATGTATATATGTATATATATTTATGTATGTGCGTGTATGCATATAGGCATACATGGACTCTCTCCACTAAACATTCGCACTTGTTTTGTTTGAGAACGTACTTTACGAAAAGATATGCTTTCGAAGGACTTCCAGATTCAAAGAATATCTTCGCTTTTTTAAAGAACGACGTATTTCTTTATCGAGGAAGAAGCAAAATTATAAATTGTATTGCGATTAAAATGTCGGCTATAAGGAGCTGAAATTGGTGGAAAGTGTCATTTTGATCAATTCGTCGCCTGTTGACAAGTATTCGTGAGAACGATCATCGAAATTTCGTTGTCGATATGAGCAGGGTGTTAATGTTTGATTGCTTAACTTGATACAAGACAAACCAACTATAGAAATATAATACCAATGTGCCATTAAAGAAAGATATGGTGATGGCGGTGTTGGCAGTGACAGTGGTAATGGAGGTGGAGAGGTTGAAAGTGCTTGCGAGAAGAGGCGTCGTTGTAAATGGAGATGTGTGAAGAGGCGTAAAAGATAGAGGAAAGAGTATGTATTTATATATGTGTATGGGTGTGTATGTATGTATGTGTTTATACGTATGTGTATTTATGTATGAGTATGTTTGATGTATGTGTATATTGTATATATCCTTATGTTTGTATGTATACAGCTCTTTGTATGTATTCATAGCTGTTTGTATGCATGTGTATGATTGTATGTATCTGCCTGTTTGTATGTATGTGTATATATTTGTATGCGTATGGGTGTGTATGTATATGATTATATGTATAAGTATGTTTGACGTATGTATGTGTATATTTGTATGCATGTATGTATATATCTCTGCATTTATTCTTAGCTATGCTTGTTCGCATGTGCTTGACTACGTGTATCCGCATTTGTACGTTCGTACATATATGTATATTTGTTGGTGTATGGGTGTGTATGTATATGTTTATACCTATGAGTATATATGTTTGTGTGTTTGACCTATGTGTATATTTCTTTGTACACATATGTATATGTCTTTTTTAATGTATTCATGTCTGTGCTTCTAATCATGTGTATGATTGTATGTATCTGCCTATTTGAATATATTTGTATGTTCGTACGTATGCATATCTTTCTATGTGTATAGGTGAGTATGTATATGTTTGAATGTATGCGTATGTTTATATAAACGTGTATTTATGTATAAGTGTTTTTAATGTATGTGTCTATTTGTAGGTATGTCTTTTTACATGTATTCATGTCTGTGATTGTATGCATATGTATGTTTGTATGTATACGTGTATATATGTGTACAGTTATGCGTGTGAGCATGCATATGCTTATGCGTACATATGAGTATGCGTGTTGGTATGTATGCATGTTGGTATGTATGCGTGTTGGTATGTATGCGTGTTGGTATGTATGCGTGTTGGTATGTATGCGTTGGTATGAATGTATTTGTACTTGTATATGCGTATCAGTGCATATATGTATATGTTTGTTTCATGTATATTTTAGTTTTTACGTATTGGTATATGTACGTATGCGTATCTATCTATCTATCTATCTATCTATCTATCTATCTATCTATCTATCTATCTATCTATGTCTGTCTGTCTGTCTGTCTGTCTCAGCTGAAATATCTTAAAAGAACCACGTCGCAAGTAGGAGCGAAAGACATGCTGTGTGGGAAAATCTGAAAATATGCGAATGTCTGTGACTAATATGTCTCAACTTTAATAATGCTAATGCTGTTTGAGATTGAACTATGTCATATCGATCAGCTAGCGAGCGGAAGAAAGTAATGTGCAATAATTTATATGCCTGCTTCTTGAACCAAGCCAGACCTGACAAAGCAAACCTAGGATCAAATTGACTTCATCCTGATTATAAATTTTCAGATATGCTTGGCTGTGTGGTCAAGAAGTTCGCTATGCAACTATGTGATTTGTTGCTTAGTCTCACTTGGCACATTGAACAAGCGCCTTCTACTATGGTGCCGGTGCTATCAACGCCGGGGCAAGAAACTTCATTTCACGTTACTCTAGTTTATTGAGCTGCAAATATATACCAGCACAGTGCAGGTGCAAGCCAATGTCTCTCTCTCCTTCCATTTGTCACATCCTGGATGTTCTTCTGGCACGAGGTCGGTGGATCGAGAATGAGTTTATGTCTGCCCGCAAATACTTAGCGTTTAAAGTAATTAGCGAAAACCTTGTGTAGTCTACCGGGTTACTCGATCGCAAATAACGACTGATTTCAGAAATATGAAAGACAACTTAGCCTGTCGGATTTGGATTTAGAAACATGTTAGGACGCAGGAGAATACCGACAGGCATTTTGCGCAGCAATCTAATACGAGAGTCTGCTGAAAAGTTCATATGTTGACCAAGACGGAACGTGACCAAATGAAATTTATTTTTCAATATAGTATCCCTACGTTCTACACACTTTAAGTATGATACATGGATGATTATTAATAATTATTCTTGTGATCGTTAGAACAAAAGGGTTCTTGGGGACCACTAATTTCTAATATAAACCCCACTCGAATCATATTTTGGTGCTAGAAGAATAATTAATCATAATGACCGCACTGCTTGGTTGGTAAATATTCTATTGTGCACTGAAAGCCTACATCGGCAAGAGTTGAACTTAAAATGTAAAGAGAGGTATGTAAATGTTCGCAACGTTTTTGACACAATTCTACACTTTTTACCATTGGTTGCCATTTTTATTGCTTTATTACTGGCAATTAAAATAGAAATCTTTGTCAAAGGACAAATTTGTTAGAAGTAGCACCAGAAATAATGAGAAATAATGAGCTTGCATGATCCTAGCGATCCAGAGTCGTTTTATATTTTGCGGGTGGTACTTTGTATTTAGTGTAAATAAACATTAGAGAAGATATAAAATATTTGCATTGCAATAAATTTGATATGTATGATAACTGGAATCACGAATATCGCGCCATTAATTGGCACACAAACTCTTTAACTTTAATTAAGCAATCTATTATTAAGCAAGTCTCTTCCCGTTTATAAATGGTTAACTGACACATCAAAGTACATAAAATACCTTTCAAATTGATAAATGATCTATAAATTTGATTCAATGCGTATCGCATATATACAGGAAAACAAACAAAAAATCATACACATGCACACACACATACCACGAATAAACATCCTCAGCGTGCGTGTTTGTATAGGTTTATATATGTGTTTTTATGTATACATAAATCATAAATACACGCATGCACATATACATGCATATATATATATATATATATATATATATATATATATATATATATATATATATATATGTATATATATATATATATATATATGCACATATACATGCTTATATATATATATATATATATATATATATATATATATATATATATTTATAAACATAATTAAGGGATCAGCAAATATTTGCTTTGATTTATTAATAAATTAATAAATTGATAATCCTTTACCCTTTTATATATATATATATATATATATATATATATATATATATATATATATATATATATATATATATATATATATATATATATATATATATATATATATATATATATACATATATATATATATAAATGCTTATGTACATATATGTATATCTATGTCTATATATCTTTATTTAACTCTCTATTTTCTCTGTCTATCTGTCTGTCTGTCTGTGTGTGTCTCTCTCTCTCTCTCTCTCTCTCTCTCTCTCTCTCTATATATATATATATATATATATATATATATATATATATATACACACATAAGGTTGTCGTCAACTTAAATTTAGATTTAATCACTTTCTCAATGCAGACATATGCTCACAAGAGACTTACGCGTTTAAAACAATCCAAATTAGGAACCTATGGGCTGTCAAATAGCTTCCCATTATTGATTTTCTTTTCAATTTTTTTTGTGATAATTATAACCCAGAATTTTATTAAGGATCTTATCAACAGCATGTCTGTTGTGCATTTGTCTAAGATGAATTTTCAATTCGGCAGCAGGTAACATATTTAACCATAAAGGACATCAGTGTTTAAATGAGTCTGTATGCATATAAAAATCGCATGTTAGTTCCATGTTATTTGTCCTTTTGAATGAAAAACTTTTATACACTTTTTTAAATGTATCCTGACTGCAGACGGCACAAGCGAGATTGTCTCTGCACCTTCTGAATGTAGGTGTAGAGATAATCATTTGTTAGTTTTCAGATATTATATTTCATCATTTGATAGACAATCCAGGCTTACTCAAACTGCTAGATATTTTTCATAGTTATAGGCCACCATTTCCTTTTGTTCAATCCGTACCATTTTCAATGTATGGTGCTGATGTACAAGGACTTAGAGTAGTTTTTGTTTTTGCGAAGTCATGAAATTTTTGTTTTTGGTTTGTGCTTGGGACATTTATTGGGAACTAATTCTTCATAATGTAAGAGTTTCGGAAGCCAGAAATGATCATCAATGCAGATGACATGACAGACATATCACGTATAGCATATAAGGAGGTGGGCTTCCATACTGACGCAGCACACCTTCCCCCTTCCTGTGTCAGATGTAAGAGATTTTCAAATTATATTTAACGAAATCCCTACACACCTCTGGTAAAATCTTTAGAATATTCTCACCAAATGTCAATATGGGGTACATATCTAAGATGAATATTGCAGGGATTTAATAAAGCAAATATTGCAGATGCAATATTTAGTGGAAAGTTTTAAGCCTCTATTTGACCACATACCTTTCCCCAGTATCCAAAGGGAATTTGAAATTTCTCTCCATTAGAATCTAAGGACCAGCTCTGGCAACAGAGTTGCCGGGATGCGCAAAACACCTCTGGCGAGAATTTTATCAGTAGTTACACAGAAAGGGAGGGCTGTCTTAGAATGGAAGCTCACCCAGCAAATGCCATATGTGGTGAGTTGGTTATGTCATCCATCTTGATGCATTCAAACCCTCAAAGCAATTGCTTTATGGGGAATTAGTTCTCGGTAAGCTTCTCTGCACAAATAAATTAAAATAGAAAAATATTTCTTGACATCACGAAAAGAAGCCTAATCATTGGTCAAGTATATTTCATGCCATACGCATATCTAGAACAGGTGTAAACAACGTCCTAGTTTTCTTCATGGCTATTAGCTGCGACTGTCTGGTCACTGCGTGCTCCACCCTATACTGGAAGTATCCAAGTTAATCTCATGGAACCCACTTCATGGTGATGTAAGAAGAGGAAAACGTCGTCACACTTACATCGACAACTTGATTGCAGATACTGGCCTGGAATGTATCTAGAACTTCGAGGCATTGATGATGGACCGAGAAGTGTGGCAGGTGAACTTTGTTGCTGCGATCGGGATTGGAATTCGGCCATAATAAATAAAAATAAAAGTTCAAATCAGTAGAGGCACTGGAGAAGTGTTCATTACTTTCTGAATATTGGCCAGTGGCCCACCCTCTTCAACGTTCAATAAACCGTGAACTAGATTGTGAATCTTAAAACGATTCAGATTAAACTGCTTACATGTGTTATAGCGGACAGAGATACTCAGATCACTCCCTTTAGATACATAAGCATTGATTGCGAATTATATGGAGAATAAAGTTGGTGCAAGTATATTTCTTCCGCTAGACTACTGAAATTGGTTACTTGGCAGCCAAGAGTACTCTTTACCGTCAATTAGTCCTTAATACCATTGTATAGTTGGACAAACAAATTAAAAATCTTGAGTCGGCACTTCAGCATTCTCAGGATTCTCAGTGTCAAAGGCTTTGAAAAATCATTTTTCTTGCAAGTGTCTAACACTAACGATCGTAGCTCTAGCATCTCTGCTGTGTTTGAATTTACACTGAGAATCTGGGACGACGATGAAGCATATATGTCCGTAGAAGATTCAATAAACGTGTGACGAAAATCTCCCTTGTAAGGAAATACCATAAATATGTGTTTTATCAAGCTGTACATTGCTTTAGAGTCCTTTTTGTCGAAGACTAGTTGACTATCTGTCGCTATATTTAATCACCTTACATGCTTCATCGCCTTTACTTCTCCCTGCAAACTGGTTTAAATTGTTTCAAGAATTCCTCTACATTCGTTCATTTCCAAATAAATTTAGAGTCAAGCGTTTTCTACAGTGATAAAAGCAATATTTTCCTGAGTTCAGATATTTCTGAGATATTGTCATCGAACCAAACTTTGAGATTGAGTGTCATGTATTTCAAAATATTGGTAGAGATGGCACAAACTTTGCTGCTTAAGTTAACAAGAGCTTTACAAAAAGATATAGCTATTGTAAGGTTTCCGGGTTTTTCAACATTCCGCTGTTTCGGAACTTTAGTATTATTTGGAGGTAAACTTTACCCTAACTACCATTTTCATTTAGCCCTACAAGTTGTGATTCGTAGAATATATAACACCATGCTATAGAGGTCACAAATGTCATGGTTATGTATGATGACGAAGACAATAATATGACTCTCTTTCGAACGATGTTGCCTCTAGGTTTAAGTTTATGATGGGAGAGAATATTGTCTGTTCAGAACACAGGTAACAGAGCTGCCGCAGGCGAAGCCTGCAAGATATTTTCTCCGACACTTTACTGACAGGGCAAACAAGAAGGTTATTTTTTGTTTGTGTGTGTATATATATATATATATATATATATATATATATGTGACCTACTCTCCCGTCGAAGACGACACATGAGCGTTCAGCTTTTTGCTGAACGACCTGCACAAAGGATTTGTTTACAGTGATCAAATGTATGTGCTGTACATTAGCTCACTCCTTCCGGGAAGTCGACGTTGCCTGAACAGGTGCACGGTGTACTATACGCGTGGAAGTGAGATGAAGTGAGATGAAGTGTTTTGCTCAAGAATAAAGCGCACCATCCGGTCTAGGAATTGAAGCCATGGTCTCACGATCGTGAATACAACATCCTAACCACTGGGCCATGCATCATATATATATATATATATATATATATATATATATATATATATATATATATATATATATATATATATATATATATATATATATATATATATATGTATATATATATATATATACGCACACATACACACATGCGTATATAAAGAGTGGTGCATCATTCTGATTTCTTTTGTCAGATGCTATTTATCTAGAGAATAAAAATCTTAGGGGTGCCAATTTCATGCGTAGACAAAAATAGGTAAGTTTCCGTTAAAATATTTAGTATAAGAAGTATAAATAAACATTTCTACCATAGACAAAAGGCCTGAAGTTTTGACGGACAGGGTAAGTCGATTACATCAATCTTAATGCTCAACTAGTATTAATTTTATCGACCCTGAAAGGATGAAAAGCTAAGACGACGTCGATGGAATCTGAATTCAAAACATAAAGACAGATGAAATGTCGCTAAGCATTTTGTTCAGCGTGCTAACGACTGCCAGCTCACCGCCTTAAAGACACAAATGATAAAAGGTTTTGAGTGTCACTTGAAAGCGAGTATAGATTGGTTGCATGTACCACACTTTTGCTAATTGTTTTACATAGTTTATGTAGTTACGAACAACATAATCACTCTTTCGACCTTTCCTTTGGACCCAAGGGACTGGGAAGATATGGCCGCTGGAAGGAGGGAGAGAGAGAGAGAGAGAGAGAGAGAGAGAGAGAGAGAGAGAGAGAGAGAGAGAGAGAGAGAGAGAGAGAGTTGTCGCTTTAGACGGCTGGTACTGTTTTTCTGATGAGAAACTTGAGAAACATGAAAAAAGTGACTTGTTCAAGAACACAATGCACGCCTGTTTCATGAATTGAACCTAATCTCACAACTTAATAATGGTGAGACAGACACACTAATCATTAGTCAACGCACCTCCTCATTAAAAATCCTAACAACAAAAATAATGCCGTAAAAATAAAGCCAAACTACATTAATATTCAAACACTAATATCACTTTGTAATTATGTCGGCAATCACCGGAGACGACTACGTTGTCTAATACGTCCATTTTAACACAATAGGATGTGGTTTGGAAGGCGGTTTGGCTGTTGTTTCATGCAGGTAGGGCGGTCATTATCTCATTGGATTTATTTCAAGATATAATTTTCAATGAAGGTCACTACGCAATTGCTAGAGGACTAAGGTGGGATAATCAAAATTTTGGTATTATTTAATCAATATTAACTGAAACAGAAATTAATTACTTCTTGAATATTATTATTCTGAAGGTCCAAACTAATCTAGGAAATCACTCATTAATATTGATTGTTTCAAAGATTTTTCACCATAAAATTCTTTAGAAATATGAAGGCAATAAAAACGGTACTGTAAAGGTTTTCATTTAGAATAGAACTAGTGTTGTTGTTCTTGTTATGGTTGTTGTTGTTGATGTTATTGTTGCTGTTGTTGTTATTGATGATGTTGAGGTTGTTGACATTCATATGGATGTTGCTGATGTCTGTTTTTTTTTTGCTGTAGGTATTTTTTTGGTGGTTGTTCTTGTTTTTGTTGTTGGATTTGTTGTTAATGACGATGTTATTATTCTTTACACTTTTGTTGTTGATGTTCATGTTAGTATTCGCGATTGCTTCATTCCTGTTGTTGATGTTATTGTTACTGAGTATCTCTGGTAGTCATTTAATAGAGAGATCTTACTCAGGGAAACACATGCTCTGTAGAACACAGAGATGTTACTCAATGGAACACATATGAGTAACTGTCCACACTCCTACAATAGATGTGCAAAGCTTCAGTGGTCTGGTACATTCTCTCCGACTTGCAGTGACTGGAAGTATATGTGTGTATGTATGTATGTATGTATGTATGTATGTATGTATGTATGTATGTATTTGTTTATTGACTGAAGAAAGAAGGTCACGTCCTTTTTTCCCTGACCCTCGAATTGTTGTCTTTCCTGTCTGCCTTTGTAGCGTCCTTCTGTCCAAATGTTTTATTGTTTTCTATTGCGTTTTTGTTCCATTTTTATATTTATATATACACATAGCGGCGTACTTACATACTTGTATTCACCTTATAGTAAGTATGTATCTAAATTTTGTACGATTCTTTTACTCTGTCTTTTAGTCCCCCCTCATATTTTCTTCCTCCTTTCTTTTCCACCCCCTCTCTTTCACACTTCTGGCCCTCTCTTTCGTTAACACCCACTTTTCGTCCTCGTTTATCTCCCCTGTACCTTTCCCGTTGTCTCTTTGATTTGTTTCCTTCAATCTCGCTAGCCTCTACCCTCTCTCCTCCTTCCACGTGACCGGTGTCCGGCCAGCCATGATCTTTCTTTCTTGGCCTGACTGCCGACCGCCAACACCTCTTATACCACTTCCTATGTTCCTGCCTTAAGGTTTTCACTTTATACACGCCAGCTCAATTTGATGCGTCCTCAGTCGAAAAACACCTGTTATATTCCTGTTTGCATTTGTAATTGTGTACTATGTTCTACGTTTTTTTTCTTTGTTGCCGTACACTTTCGCTAGTTTTCTTACAAAAAATCTAATGCTCTTAGCTTAGACATTTTTTTGTGTGCGTGTGTGTGTGTGGTGGGGGGGAGGCAACCAGATCGAACAGTCTCATGTGTAACTTCCCGAAACTATAAGGATATCTGGAAACTTAACTGAAGAAAGAAGGCCACGAATGACCCGTCCTTTTTTCCCTATCTCTATAATTGTTATTTTTCCTGTCCCTCTAACTGTTGTTTTTCCTATCCGCCTTGGTATCGTCTATTTATTGCCCTCTGTTGTGTTTTTGTTCCATTTTTTATATTTATATGTATGTATGTATGTATGTATGTATGTATGTATGTATGTATGTATGCATGTTTGTGTGTATGCACGGTAGAATGAGAGTATGAACAGGCAAACAACTGGTATCGTATTATGTCATGACATTTATATTTAAACATAATTGCTGAATTGTTACGACAAAGTAGAACATGAGGTGTCCAGAAACTATGAGCATACCTTATTTCCTTATTTCTTTTGATCAACTCCAATGTAATGATTCAAAAATTATGTGTAAACATAAATGCAATGAGCTAAATCGAAAGTAGTTGTTCGTCTCTTC
Source organism: Octopus bimaculoides (assembly GCF_046866305.1). NCBI lineage: Eukaryota > Metazoa > Mollusca > Cephalopoda > Octopoda > Octopodidae > Octopus > Octopus bimaculoides. The sequence goes on along the minus strand of NC_142932.1, from coordinate 72,731,847 downwards.
ATAATTTCATTCTACTGTACACATACCTACTGTATGATAAACCACCTATAGTCATTCGTTGCTAGACAACTATAATACGTTTGCTATTTGTTTTAGTCGCAGTTCAGGTCGGAGTTTTAGGTGGTAAGTTAACTTTAGTAGTTATTGTATGAACTTATTACATTACTTCATTAGACACTATGTATGTATGCATGCATCTATATGTGTATGTATATATTATGCATGCATCTATATATGTATGTATGTATGTATGTATGTATGCTTGCATGTATGTATGCATGCATGTTTGTCTGTCTATGTCTGTCTGTATGTATCGTATATATGTATGCAAGTAAGTGTGTATGTAAATAAATATGTGTGTATGTAAGTATCATATGTAATGTATGTATGCAAGCATGTATATGTGTACATGTGTGTGTGTGTGTGTGTGTGTGTGTGTGTGTATGTGTGTGCATGTGTGTGGTGTGTTTATGTATGTATATCTGTATGCAGTCTGCCATGATAAACACTACATTGATTTCAATGATTTTATAGATGTTTAAAAATATTTTGAGATTAATGGTGGAGAGATTAAAGAGAGACTGTGACCCAGACAAGGATTATATAATTTATCTTTTCTGACATAAACGGATTAGTAAATATTATACATAAGCAGCCAATTTATACATTATAATTGTTTTGTTTGAAAATATTTTTCTGAATTTAACTTCATTTCCGCAGTATTCGATTTTCAGCGGCAGTCATAATGTCATAGTGATTTTGTCTTTATAATAACTCGATGCTGCTCTTCTACGCTGTTCATCAGTGAACTTCCACGGTTGGAAACTACAGCGAAAGTGACATCGTGGCATTTGGCAACATACAAGCCCTCAGTTGTATCTGGGATGAGAACCTGTTCAGTTCAGTTTCATTTCTCCCTTGCTTTCGAGCACTTTGGACATTGATACCATAGGTTTCGGTTGGTTTCGGTTTTCTCAGCAACCGGCCATGTGATATTGAATGTTCTCATATCGGTTATGAATGTACTGTGCCATGTAGCTTTTGACTTTCCTATTTTCTTTTTGTCTCAAGTAGTATTAATTTGAGAGCTGTTTTAAAATGTTGTGATACCCTGAGTATGTGACCTACTAGGTTTATTATTCCTTTTGTGAAGATTTCGTTAAGTGGTTTTGTGTTGGCTCTCTTTAGAATGTCATGTCTGTATTAGATATGCGTTTTGCCAGTACGTTCTCAGAAATTCTTTTCAAGCATCTTTGGTGTAACATACCTAACTTTCTATAAAACTTCACGGTATTCTTGCATGACTCACTGGCTTAGAGAATTGTTGGTAAAATTATGCTATTGTAGAGTCAGATGTTTGTGAACCCCGTAGCTAAGATGAAATTCAAATAGATCATTTCTTAGATTATAAGGTTGTTTCTTGTCAGGCTGTTTCATTGCAGCATTCAATGACAGCGCCTCTCTGATCTACATTCTATCAACAGTTATGTATCTAAAGATTTAGTTATGACTCCACAAAACTTCTGAATATTAACGAACGATTTGCTGTTGAGCGTAGTAATAATCATAGTTCTGAAAATGCCACCACTCTTGAAACTTCCTCATTCAACTGCCAAGAGGTGTCCTTCACGTGGAACATAGATAGGTCCTTACAAATCGGTTCTGTCATGATCAAATAGTATGCACTAATGGAAACGTGACAATTGTCTTGGTCAGAATCTCCCTTTAATCTATGCATCACTAATCTCTAAACATCATTAAATATCTACAAACCATAGAAATCATAGTGTCAAACACGAGGGGTTTTGTATACACATAGTGCATGCATGATTATGCATGCACATACACTGATATATGTGCATAAATACACACTCATACATATATGTATACGTACACTCAAGCACATATACTCGCACATGCAGATATACAAAAATGCAAAGATACAATCATTACACATACCAAGTAAGCACACTTGAATTACTCCATATGTTTGAAGAAATCAGAGCTAAAGACCTCACAGTACACAAGAAAGCTTAAACTCCCCAATTTCTGATAATTTCTCTTGGAGATGCCAGAATCTTATAAAAACTAACGTTAGTCTTTAGAGATACTCAACTTTTCAACTCTCACGACGTATTAACTCCCTTTAAAGTTCATGTAAAATCCACAATAAATTATCATTTACGTATGTTGGACAGTGCTGCTATTACACACATGCACACACTTGAACACACACGTACAAACACTAGAACACATACACATGATACCTAAAAAACACACTTTCTTACACACACAAATAGAAGCTCACACATACAAGCTCACGCATATAAGCTCACACACACAAGCTTACAGACAAAAACTACACACACAAACCCACATACACAAACTCTCATATACAAGCTCACACACCCAAGCTCACATATACAACACACTTATAAGCACACACACAAGCACAGAACACGTTCACAATCCATAGACATCTAAATGAAAACTATTCAATAAATCTGTAAGGGTTCACTCAGTAACCAGTCACAACAAAGAGACACTGTTTATTTATTCTTTCTTCTAATCGTTTCATTATAGAGTTCAAGTATTGGTTTCTTAACACAAGAACAAAGCTTTAAATTTGAGGTAGCTGTATAATTCATTATACTGATCCCAGTACTTGATTGCTTCTACCTTTTATCGACAAAAAAGGCTGAAAAAGCAAAGCTGATTTGGGCGTTATTTGAACTCTGAACATACAGTGCCTTAAATACAAAACTGTTGATTCAGTAAATCTACCGACATCTATAATGACCGATATATACAACATTATTAGATCGATATCACTTGTAAATTAACCAGAAAGACAGGATAATTATAGCTGGATTACCTTTGATCAGAGAGCTGTTTTACCAGGATCGGCATATGAGACATACAACAACAACTCGGAGTCACAACACTTCATACCTTAGCAATTTTCTGAGAACTAGAATATTTTCTCATCTATCCGTTGACTTGTGGCTGCTCTTCCAGATTTTTCTTTCATCTCAAGCAGTGAAACACGAACATCAGTGAAAATAATGTCGAAATAATTAGCCTGAAATTGAGCGATCATTTTTCATGTGACAGCGTAATGGAATTTCGTTTTAATATTTTGTGTTGAGTTAGGCAACATATGTTTCTCAGATGATCAATGAAATAATAGTTTATTGATCAAATATGATACTTCAACATCCATTCATCAAAAATTTAATATCATATAACTGGTAAGTCATATATTAAAGTGTTTCTCTGTATCTATCTATTAATCAATCTGTACACACACACACAAAACACACACACACACACACACACACACACACACACACACACACACACACACGCACATATATATATACACACAAAAACTCATATAGACAGAAGGAAACGAAGTACCAACACCATGTGATTTTTGTTTGAAAAACATGCGCACGTCCAGAAATGGTATCATAAAAGATTTATTTAATTCAGCACAATTTATTTTTCCCTTTTATTCCAACTTAATTAAATTGTCTTTTCATGTAATTGAAACCGGTAGCATATTGGGATACAAATATAAATACTTACTTGGTTTTATCTATGATAAATTTCATGAAAGCTTTTCTTCTTGTTTTTTAATACAAATTTATTCGTTTTAAACCTAATATTTCCAACAGACACACACATACGTATATATATATATATATGTATATATATATATATATATATATATATATATATATATATATATATATATATATATATATATACTGTCTCTCACTCCCTCTCTCTCTCTTTCTCTCTCTCTTTCTTTCTCCCCCTCCCCCTCTCTCTCTCTAGAAAGGAACACGAGGAAATGAACAGAGAGAGAATAAAAGCACTCGTGGAATTTGCAGTCGATCATGGCGACTGATTGAACACAAGTAGTGAAACAGGAGAGCTGGGAATAAGGGGAGATAATAAAATACTGGCGATCCCAAAACGAAGGTGCGGGTGCATATGCGTATGTGAGAGTGTCTAAGTGTGTACGTGTCGATAAGGGCTGTTGACTTCGACGTGTTGATGTGTGCATGTGTGTGTCTGTAATGTGTGGGTTTGTGGATGATGGTGTGGGTGCTGGGAAGAGGTCAGTGCTAGTGTGTGTAGAGTGGCGTGGGTTAGTGTGATGTGGTGGTGTGGTGATGTATGATGTGGCGGTGGTGGGGTGTGGGAATGTGTGGGTGGGGGTTTGGGTTGAGGATGTGGGGGTATGGGTGGGGTATGTGGGCGTGGGATGTATGGGTGTGGGGTGTGGAGGAGGGGGTATCAATGAACGGAGAAGGTCGGTAGGAGTGAAGAGAGGAAGTAGGTGTAAGAGCAAGAGTGGAGAGGAAGTGTGTCAGATAAAGAGGGGAGGGGAGTTGAGCCCATATGACGCAAAAGAGTGAAGAGGCGGGATTCCGACGGCTCCTGTGCAAAGACAGTCCGAATACAGACGTGCTGTAATGAATGAATGTAATGAATGACCGGTAGAGCGAAAATGGCGCGAGACTCGGGTGTCATTGCCGAGTTTAATGTCTCGGAGGTGGTCTGCGAACTGGTCAGCCAAGCAGCGTCCCGTTTGATCGATGTACAGAGAAGGACAGAAAGAGTAGGAGATGCAGTAAATGACGTTGCTAGAAGTGCAGGTAAAGGAGTCAGTGATATGATAGGGACGATGATGAGTGCCTGTGAAGATGGTGGTGTTGGAGAGGTAGGGGCAAGTGCGGCAGCGTGGGTGGGAACAGGGGAACGAGCAAGATTGGGAGGTAAGGTTAGGGAAGAAACTGTTGACCAGGAGGTCACGTAGGTTGTGAGTTCGTTTGAAGGAGGGAAAGGGTACGTTGGGGATGATGTGCGAAGTGGAGTGTCGGAGAAATGCGTCCAAATGGCTTTAGCTGAAAAGAGTTGGTCAGCGGGGTTAGTAGAATACTGAATGGACACAGGCCTAAGTTCGATGAACAGATCTAGACCCTTGTGTTAGGTTATGTGTTTTAAGCTCCGAAACAACTAGCTATCCCAGAATACAACACCGAGTGTGTGTCCACGCATTGTATCTTTAGATAAGCTGAACAGCAGCCAAGCAATACATACATCTAACACATCTTCATTCTTGACTGAGACTCGATGTTATATCAAAACAACAGTCAGCATATCGGAGATGGCTTCTAATGTTGAAATATTTCCATTATAGAAACGCTTTTGGTTTAAAAAAGAATATGGATTTAGATTTAGCGATTTCTTTTACTTATGTAATATCTTAGATCGATATTTCTCAACTGAAAATAGTCAAAAGATCTCTCTAAATTTCGTAAGTTTTAAAAATAGTGCTTTTACAAATATAACAACGTTTGCTATAAACTTTTACAGTCATGCTTAGGAATTGTTTTAGACGTGTGGCAAATATAATTTCCAAAGTTGTTTTAAAACTTTGTTTCATTGACATATGTAAATTAAAAATGAAGGCAGTTCTAAACATTAATAGTTTTATCATTAATAATTTATAGTTCACTTGCCTAGACATATTGTTTATATATGTTTGTGTGCGCAAGCGTATGCGTGTGTATGCACACATATGCGTGTATATGCACACATATGCGTGTATATATATACATACACACACACACACACACACACACACACACACACACACATATATATATATATATATATATATATTTATATATATGAATATGTATATGTATATGTAGTTAAACACTCATATATGTATATATATATATATATATATATACATATATATATATGTATATTTATATATATATATATATATGTATATGTATATACATATATATATGTATGTATGCATGTATACATGTATTTTTATACGTTTGTGCATATGTATTTTGTATATATGCATGTGTGTATATATAAGTAAAGTTACTCGCCAGATTAATATGGCTGTTTTATGTTACTACTAGTTTAACCCCAGGCAGATTTTTCACCAGCTGGTTATAGATGAACCCTTCACTCTGTATATATATATATATATATATTGCCAGCAGGGGAGATAACCCCTACCATCCTCAAGCACATGTGGTGTTCCCGACCAGGTGTTTCCAACTGAGGATGAGCAAACTAGCTCCAAACAAAATCGCTCTCACGATTCTGTCGTCTGCCGGAGGATGGTAGGGGTTCGCACCCTTGCTGCCAATATATATGTACAGGGCGCACGGTGCACCTATAACCAACTGGCGGAATATCTGCCAGGGGTTAAAAAAGTAGCAACATTGAACAGCCACATTGATGTGGCGATTAACTTTACTTGTTAGTATAGTTATTAATCTCATCTCTTACTGCAATTTTACAATTTGCTAGTTTGTTTATGTATATACAGCGTGCGATGGGTAAATTGTCGCCATTTTATAATTTTAATTTCACGCATGTGCATTGTTTGTTTTTGATTTTGTCGACTACACAGTATAGTTGGGTCAGTTAGGCACCGTCCGTGAGAAAACCAGCATTCGCACCGGAAGCTCCAATACGAACGTTGCAGAGTGTCTGGGTGTCAATCTGAGGACAGTGCATGTACCGAGAATGATAAAAATCAAACAACAAGTGACATCATGGTGTTTAGAGTGATCACTAGTAATGACGACGTTATGCCTCCATTCCCACACGGCCTCACACTCAACACGGAGCCTACATCAAGAGCCTGGTGGAGTTAGTGCTGCCCTTAGTCAAGAGCGTCGCTGCTGGAAGACACTATGTCTGGCATCTGGTCTCTGCACCATGCAACTGAGGCAGGAGAACCCAGTCATAACTGTCAGACAATTTCTGCGACCACGTCACCCCTAATATCTGGCCACCTAACTCCCCAGACCGAAACCACCTTGATTATTGTGTATGGGGCGCAGTTGTGCAATAGACTAACAAAACTTCTTGTAACACCAAAGATGAACTGAAGGGAAGAATTATGGCAGCATTCACCAACTTAAACAAGGGGACCGTTCAGGAGAGTTGCAGAAGATTCTGAAGTCGTCTGGAGGTCGTGGTTGAAGCCAATGGCGATTTTATTGAATACATTTGCTCTTTAGTATTTCAAGATATTTTTACGTAATTGTGGTAAATATATATGTTAAAATGAAATGTCAGTGTTATTTTCATTTTTGCGTAATTTACAGGACAATATATTCACTGTACCCTGTATATCTATATATTACTAAATGTGACTAGGGTGTTTCTTAAAACACCTACATTATAAGAAATACGAGCTAAAATGATCTAATGCTGTAGTTAACGCTCATGAATGAAAACATATACACTAACAGGGACCAGAATCGTCCTAAAAATGTCGATGGAGAATTATGTAGTCTTCGAATTAGCTTTCTCCTTTCTGATTTTGAGAAGCCTAATTTCTCAAAATCTGTAGTCTTCGGATTAGCTTTCTCTTTTCTGATTCTGAGAAGCCTAATTTCTCAAGATTAGTATTTAGGCAGCGTGTTACATACCCCAGGGCCCCAATAATTACAGGTATGAACCTGAACTTGTAATCTGGATAGAGTAACTGTAGATTTTTCAATAGTTCTCTTTTTCACTGATCTTCAGCTTTATGTTAAAATGGGCTGGGCAGCTAATTTCCATAAATGTACATAGTTTCTCTTCTCTATTCCAAATCATTATATCAGGTTTGATGTGCTTACATTTTATTGAGGCTTTCACTGGGACATTCCACCAGTATTCCTTTTTATTATGAGTTGCTATGGTTATTACCATATTGTGGGTTCTTATTTCTTTGTCATCGGGATTATCCTTCCGACAGATTTCATTATGGGGTGTCCTAGCTACAACGTCATGTCTCATCGGTATATAATACTGTGATGACATATTCGGTCAACTGCTTATGATGTGGGTGATATCTTCAATGTGAACCCCACAAAGTCTGCATCAATTTTCACATTTTACTGCTTTTCCTGCATCCGTATCCCATTTGTGCATCAGGTACTTGGTTGATATTTCCCGTTCCTGGATTGTAGATGCACACCCTTCAAAGTGGGAGGTAGTAACCCGGCTATTGGTCCCCGATAAACTGCTTTGATGATCGATGTTATTATCATCTCGGAGCTTTCGACTAATATATCCATACATAGTTTCTGTTCATATAGGCTCATCCTTTCATTTGCTGATACATTGCGATAGAGTCGTGCGACTTCTTTGGGCATGTATTCTAGGTTATCAGACAAAGAATGTTACTCAAGGAGCTGCCTTCTAAGTCTTATGGTGTTATCAGCCTCATGTATGCAAACTTGGTCAAGGGATGCACCTCGACACTTGGTGGTAAAAAAGACGTTGCCGAAGGGATATGATGCGACATTCAAAGGTATTTTGGATGGATGTTAAGCCTCTGCCGCCTTGCTTTCGTTTTAGATTGCGGTGGTCTACGCCACTGTTTATGTGGAAATCATGTATGCTTGTTAGTATTTTCTGGTTTTCACATCAATGGCTTGGATCTAATCAAACGTTCAATCAAGCAGCACAAATGCTGGTTGAAGTACTGGCACTGCAAACACATTGCAGACCACTGTTTTATTGAACGCAGAGAGTTCTGAGGTTCAAAGATTCTTTATTCGATTGTAATATTCTTTAGTGACACGTGTTTTGTACAGGTGCCATAGTAAGATATGTTTTCATCAACCCCTAGCTACCTGTAACATTCCTTGTCAGATACGGAGGAAACAGTCAAGTCATTGATTGAGATGTTACTAGTCTAGTTTATAGGTTTCCCCCCTTTTCAAAACCTTATAACAACATTTATCCTGACCAAACTCCAACCCTACATCATTTGAGAATGTTGTAACTAGGTCAAAGCTCTTTTTCATCATGTTCTTTTCATGAATTATTAAGTCATCCACAAAGAAACTGTGTAATTTTGGTATTTCTGTTTCCTTGTGAACCAGTGAGATATTCTTCAGACTTCCTTAACACGAATAACAAAGGGTTTTACAGAAGGTATAAACATCACAGAGAGGTTGTCTCCTTGGAATATGCCTTTTGGATACTGTATTCTATCAGTGATAATACAGTCAGTCGACTATGATCACTGGAATTATGTATGTATGTATGTATGTATGTATGTATGTATACATACCAGGTTGTCGAGTGCCATATCCGGTAAGTTCACCGTCATCAATTCATCGTTTTTCTTTTAAATAAATAGTTTTTAACTATTAATGGTGAGATACTACGGATATATTTTCTCGGTAAACTTTCCACGCAGTGAACCTTTCTCACGGTGAACTTTCTTCACGGTGAATTGATGGTGATTGAGCTTACCTGTAATCGACGAGCGCCAGTAGAAAGAAACGAACCGTTTTTAGCAATATAGGGGAACTACCAAGGTTTTAGGTACTAGAGATCAGATAGTAATATAAGGGATATATATATATATATATATATATATATATATATATACTCCTATACGATTACTAGCCGTCTAGTATGGTGTATTTCTGGTAGTTCCTATATATTGGTATATAATTTTTCACTACCACCTTGTGAATCATACTTGGGTGGCTAAATGACTTATCCATGTAAATCCAGCACTAATATATAATTAATTATTCATCATTTATATTCATGCATTACACCTGTCTATGCTATTAAGATGTAGTGACGACAAGATTTTATCTTGTACCTGTCAATATACTTAAGGTATATAGTAGTAGACAGAATTATGCATTGCGTCTTTCTGGGTCCTTAACTTATAATATGGTAGCAAACGATAATCACAACAGAACGAAACATGAAACGTCGTACATGATACCTAGTACGTAGTAGATACATACATAATACGTAATATATACATACATACATACATGGTGCTAAATTTAGCCCTACATACAGGGCTAAATTTTCTTGCATTTCTGTTTTCTTGTTTTCGCTGGTACAGTGCGTGGGTTTTTTTTTTCCATAGATTAAAATTGTCCCCTAACAGTAAGAACGTCAAACTCAGTGACGAGTAACAAGGTTTCCTATTTCTGAAAACTCAATGTCGCGCTTCTTCAAAGTGGGTTTGAACCGAGCCTCGAATAGATCCATTTGTCCTCCAGCCAGTTGTTGACCATAGTTTAACTGAAATTAGAAGACAAAATCCTACATGAAACATGTTGGGGATCTATCCTAATGAACCATCCTCACTCGTATGGATTCAATGCTATGGCTATTGATTCGATAGAATATTTCAGTGCGCGTAATTCTGCCTCGTTTCCTTCGCTTGGGGACAGAAATGACCTTCTGGAGGACCTTGTACCTTTGAAGGAATGTTTACTGGAAAAATAATAAAAAGTATGTACATATATATGTATTTATCATATTTCTCTGTCCTTCCCTTTCTCTCTCTCTCTCTCTCTCTCTCTCTCTCTCTCTCCTCTTTCTCTATATTTATTCATTTAGTTATGCTGTATATCTAGTGAACTAATATAGCGATAATATATAAACGTGCGTATATATATGTGTGTGTGTATTTCTACACACAGATATATGTATATATATATATATATATATATATATATATATATATATATATATATATATATATACACATGTATATGCTGCATATCTAGTGAACATACAGCAATGTTAAAGTAGCTTCCATCAAGAACTTTGTCGTCGCTCCTTTCACAATAATAGACTAATAAAAAGGAACTTGAGTATCGAAAGCTTTGGCCAAAATAATATGCAAATGAATATTAATTTCTTCCTAAATCAATTCCTGGTTGGATTTCCGTTTGATGTTTCGTCAAACCAATATTTCACATTCTGCTGCCCCTCCCAACCCTAATGTCACAACAACTATCGATTATTGATCATATTGTCATTGATCTTATAAAATTGCCGTTGAGTCATTTATTGATACTGGGCAAAAGAAAAATGGCGACTGATTTAAATTCGATCGCAATGGTCGCTGTGGTAATAATTAACACGGGAATTAGATTAGTCTGCAACAATAGTGAATAGAAAAGATTGCATTATGTGAGTGGTTATTTGGTACGATTTCGACGAGTCTAATATTAAAAATATAAAAAGAATTCAAACAAAAATCTCCCCCACCGAAAATCTATAATAATCATTTCTTTTTATAATGTATCACTGAGGTCGTATGTCAATTTATAATGGTTGATATGATTTCTTCCGTAGGCGTAAAGTCGCTGCTTGGTAACTATTTAGCTTGAAAGAGTATCATTCTATCATTTATCTTTTACTTCATTCAGTCATTGGATTGCGGCCATGCTGGGATACCTTTGTGAACAAATTTATCCCAGGCTTTATTTTCAAGTCTGGCACTTAATCTTTTCTTACCAAACCGCTATGTCCTCCACTTGTTTATCAAACTAACAGGTTTACACACAGTTTCCGTCCATCAACTTCAATAACAAGTCATTAGTCGGCTCGGAGCTATGGTAGAAGACACTTGCCGAAGATTTCGTGCTGTGGGACAACACCCAAATCCACATTGTTGCAAAGTAACCTTTTTGATAACACAGCCATGTAAAATTTTGATATTTATATCCATCTCAAATTTGGTGGAAATAAAATATGATGAATTTATTTCCATTTTTTTTCCAGCAGAGTGTATAGAGCTCATGGTAATTATTCTATTCAATCTCATCACTTTATTCCAAGCTGTAGCGTTCTGATGGATTATATGGTGAGAAGACAGATGTTGTACTCATGTAAACGAAGGAGCCTGTTGCACTCGCCCATTTTGCCAACAAACATTAACCAAATCTCCCTCAAATTTCACAGGCTGTGGCCATGCTGGATCACTTCCATTTTTATTACTTGATTCAGTCATTGGACTGCAGCCATCCTGGGGTAACGCCTTGAAGGCTTTTAGTCGAATCAAATCAATTTCATGTCTGATATTTACTCTAACGGCCTCTTTTGCCGAACTGTTAAGTTACGAGGACATAAGCAAACCAACGCTGGTTCTCAAGCGGTGATGGGGAAGGGGCAAATACGGGCACAAAGACACACTCACATGCGCTTGCTAACACACTGACAAATGCAACAAGTTTTCACACAGTTTCCGATTTTCTAATTCACTCACAATACATTGATTGGTACGGGGGTTTAGTAGAAGACACTTGTCAAGATGCCACGCAGTAGGACTGAACCTAAAATCCCGTGGTTGCAAAGTGAGCTTCTTTACCATATAGCCTTGCATGCGCTTTACATAATCATAGATA
>NC_142932.1:72692120-72717120 GCF_046866305.1 Octopus bimaculoides | reverse complement strand
ACCGAAATACCAAAATTACACACTGTTTCATCGTGGATGACTTAAAACTTTATGAAAAGAATATGCATGTGATGAAAAATAGCCTTGACCTAGTTACAATATTCTCAAAGGATGTAGGGTTGGAGTTTGATAAGGATAAGTGTTGTTATATGGTTGTGAAAAGGGGGAAACCTATAAACATGACTAGTAACATCTCCATCAATGATTTGACTGTTTCCCCTGAATCTGACGGGGAATGTTACCGGTATCTAGAGGTGGATGAAAATATATCTTACAATGGCACCTGTAAAGGAACACGTGTCACTAAAGAATATTACAGCCGAAAAAAGAAAATTTGGACGTTAGAACTCTCTGCGTTCAATAAAACAGTGGCCCACAATGTGTTTGCAGTGCCAGTACTCATACTAACATTTAGGCTGCTTCACTGAACATTTGATGAGATCCAAGCTATTGATGTGAAAACACGAAAAATACTAACAAGCATACATAATTTCCATATAAACAGTGGCGTAGACGACTTCTACCTAAAACGAAAACAAGGCGGTAGAGACTTAACATACATGTCTTTGAATGAGGCATCATATCCCTTCGGCAACATCTTCTAACCACCAAGTCTCGAAGCGCATCCCTTGACCAAATTTGCATACATGAGGCTGACAACATCATAAGGCTTAGAAGGCAGCTCCTTGAACAACATTCTTTGTCTTATAACCTAGAATACATGCCCAAAGAAATCGCACGACTCTACCGCAACGTATCATCAGATGAAAGGGTGAGCCTATATGAGCAGAAGACAATGCATGGATATAGCAATAGCAAGCTCTGAGACGATAGTAACATCGATCATCAAAGCGGTTTATCATGAACCAATAGCCGGATTACTACCCCCCACTTTGAAGCGTTTACATTTGCTACCCAGGAACAGAAAATTTCAACCTGATGCACGAATGGGATAGATATGGATGAAAAGTAGTAAAATGGCACAACCGATACAGAATTTGTGGAGCTCACACTGCAGGTATCACCCACATCATAAGCAGTTGTCCAAAAATGTCATCACGGTATTATTTACCGATGAGACATGACGTTGTAGGTAGGACACCCTATAAGGAAATCCGTCGGAAGGATAATCCCGAGGATAAAGAAATAAGAACCCACAATTTGGTAGAAGCCATAGCCACTCTTAATAAAAAAGGAGTACTGGTGGAATGCATAAGTGAAGTCCTCAATAAAATGTAAGCACATTAAACCTGATATAATGATTTGGGATACAGAATGGTAACTGTGCACAGTTGTAGAAATTTACTGCCCAGCGGAGGTTAACATAAAGCTGAAGATCAGTGAAAAAGAGAACACCTAAGCTGAACTTTTGAGAAATCTGCAGATACTCTATCCAGATTACAATTTCAGGTTTATACCTGTATTTACTGGAGCCTTGGGATATGTAACACACTGCCTAAATATCAATCTTGAGAAATTAGGCTTCTCAAAACCAGAAAGAGAAAGCTAATTCGAAGACTACAGATCCAATCCATCATTGGAACTGTAAAAATCTGTAAAACTTTCCAGAAGTTTATCATTTAAATATATATGAGCATGTCTAGATATGCAAACTATATGCATGAGAATACATACACAAAACATACAAATCTGCATATACATACATACATACATACATGCATACATGCATACATACATACATACATGCATACGTACGTACGTACATACATACATACATGCATACATACATACATACATTCATACATGGTGGTGGTTGTCTACTCCTTACACAGAGTTTGACCATCCACCTGTACCTACACCTTAGCCCCTTCATGGAGTCTTATGTGGCTTTTTAAATCAATGTTCTGAAAAAACACCCACACAGATTGCACCTCTGATTTGAACTACCAATACCTGCAGGTAAGTTCTGCTCATTGTGGATCTTAACATGTCTTTTAAGACCCCCATTGGATTTGCAAGCCTTCTGGCATACACCACATTCAAACGTGTGCACAGACATATAGTTAGAATAGTTGGTTGAAATTTGTTTTCCCCGGGTTCGCAGGTGAGATTTGAGGCCAGCCAAAGACAGGCATGGTCTGTCACAGACTGTGCACACAAAAAGGTCCTTGTCATTCACCTTCTCGATCTTTACGTTCTTCCTTATATATCTTTTGAGTCTTGCTTGCGTTATCCTGGCCTCTTCAAACGCTTTCATTCCATTCAACCAATTAATAAGACATTGGTAACATACACGTTGTTAATATTAGAATCTCTGTTAATGTACCTTCGATAAATAAGTTGTGAGTGTCATGACTCATTATATATTAATATTTTTAGAGGTGAGGTTTTCCATTAGATACTTAGAAATAGAAATCGTATAACAGAGGTAGATTGATAGATAGATAGATAGATACATACATACATACATACATACAAACAAAATACCCTGTTGATGATGTTGAAATTCCAATGAAGGAACCTTGGATCTAGGTTAGAAACCAGTTCTTTCTCTATTGGCAAGAAATCTTAAAATAAACTGAATATTGACATACATACGTACATATAATTATGACGTTCAATTTAGGTTTAAATTGTATCACACATAGCCAGTATTCAGGACTCCATAGGCTAATATAGTCATTGGTAACACTATCCAATATCTATTAAATCTTAAAGATTATTTGTGTATATTACACCATTTCTGAAGGTTTAATGATGTAATCCGTTTCTACGGTTTTTTTCTTATTTAATTGTTATCATTATTAATGAATACGTATAAGATGGCGTGACTATGTAATTTATGAACAAAATTTCCTTTGTTTTGTTTTCTATCTATCTATCTATCTATCTATCTATCTATCTATCTATCTATCTATCTATCTATCTACCTCTGTTATACGATTTCTATTTCTAAGTATTTAATGGAAAACCTCACCTCTAAAAATATTAATATATAATGAGTCATGACACTCACAACTTATTTATCGAAGGTACATTAACAGAGATTCTAATATTAACAACGTGTATGTTACCAATGTCTTATTAATTGGTTGAATATCATTGTTTGTTAATAGCTTAACATTAGCTAAGTATGGATCCAACACACGTTTCTCTTTACATAAGAGTACACAAATGTGTATATGTAGAGCTAAATCTCTTTGACTATGTGTGGTATGTATATGTATGTGTGTCTGTGTGTGTGAGTGCGTAGTTGTTTGTATGAGCGAGCGTGTGTACATTAAAAATGCTGTTTGCTACACCGGATGCATATATCAGAAAAAAGCAAAACATTTAAAATAGACGCATATGAAGACACACTGACACACACACACTTAATACACCTACGTAAACACACACATATACTCACCCCTCCCCTGCAAACACGAACACATACTCACAGAGGAACACGCATATATAAGATGTGTGGAGGGTTACGTGGATGTGAGATGAAATTAAGCGAATAAAGTTCTCAATAATGTTATGTGGAGTGGAATAAAATCATTCATTCAAATGTGAGTTTTCGTTAGTGTTTGCTTATACTTCTTGCGTTTGTTCATGTAAACATACATAAAAATACACGTATATAGACATGAATACGACACACATACACACACACACGCATACAAACACACACACACGACAACACACGCACACACATACACATACACACACGGGGAGGTACATTCGTACACATGTATCTGTACATATGTATGTATTTGTGCATGTGAATCTCTCTCTCTCTCTCTCTCTCTCTCTCTCTCTCTCTCTCTCTATATATATATATATATATATATATATATATATATATATATATATATATATATATATATATATATCTTAAAAAATAACGTCGACCACTAGCGTGGACAATTAATGCGCTAGAAATAGATCACATCTTGTGTCTATTAAGACCTAAATTGTTCTCAACATGAAATATAGCAGCATACCAAAAACGTGAGCGGGCAAGACATTTAAAATCACCTAAAAAAGCATTATTAAACAGGAACTAGTTTCGGATTTAACAAATTCTTACCATTTGTCTATTCCTCATCAGCCTGATTTGTAATGTAACCGTAATCATCAGAATCGTATACAGAGTTGCCCACCGCCATGGGTGCGCGTGCATATGGTTCTGCTAATTACAGCTTAATGGTAAAATTCAAAAGTCTTCGTTTTGGCGCGCTAATTCCAGGAATATATCCGCAGAAAATATTTACTGCCTCGTATATATTCAGTATGAGAATTTGGGCAATGGGTAAAATATTATTATAAAATCTGGTAATTAGTCATATATTAATTAATATCGATATTAATTAATATATGACTAATTACCAGATTTTATAATAATAATATATATATATATATATATATATATATATATATATATATATATATATATATATATATACATATATATATATGTATATATGGTATATATGTATATATGATTCTTTTACTTGTTTCAGTCATTTGACTGCGGCCATGCTGGAGCACCGCCTTTTGTCGAACAAATCTACCCCAGGACTTATTCTTTTAAGCCTAGTACTTATTCTATCGGTCTTTTTTGCCGAACTGCTAAGTTACGGAGACGTAAACACACCAGCGTCGGTTGTCAAGCGATGGTAGGGGGACAAACACGCACACACACACAAATGCATGCATATACGTATATATGTATATGGCAAGCTTCTTTCAGTTTCCATCTACCAAATCAACTCATAGGGCTTTTGTCTGCCCGAGGCTATAGTAGAACACACTTGCCCAAGGTGACACGCAGTGGGACTGAACCCCGAACGATGTGGTTGGGAAACAAGCTTCTTACCACACAGCCACTCTTGCGCCTATACACACACACACACACACACAGACCCCCCCCCCACACATATATATATAGGATCGAAACGTTAAAGACTTTTTTCACTTCCCGAGTGTTAAACTAATACATCTGCTTGTTGTCTGCACCACCTGTCGTCGTATTTTTTTTGTGAATTCTCCCGAACCATGTGATTGAGAAGCAAATCAAATTTGTCTCTTAATACAATGTTCATATGGTTTTCTCTATAGCATTGTGTGTTTTGAAATATACTATTCTAAATAGTGTTATTTCGCTTTCTCTCGACAGTTTGTATAATTCTTATGACGTAAAAACACATATATGAATAGATAAACATACAGATGTTACTTATCATGTATGTATATTCTAGACACACATATATTTGCTTGCATACGATACACACACACACACACACACACACACACATATGTATTTATGTGTACATATATGTATATACGAGGGGTGTATGAAAAATTTTGAACCTCTAAGGCTTTTGAGCCTTGAAGTCTTGTACCTTCATCAGAAGCCTTGTACCATGTTTTGATTTTTTGAGGCTCAAGACTCTTCACACACCCCTCGTATGTATATATATATATATATATATATATATATATATACGTGTGTGTGTGTGTGTGTGTGTGTGTGTGTGTGTGTGTGTGTGTGTGTGTGTGTGTGTGTGTGTGTGTGCGTGTGCGTGTGCGTGTGTTTGCGTTTGCTTTGGATCGCAACGTAATTTTACACAGTGAAAAAATTTTAAATATATGACGCATAAGAATTAAAACAAAAGTGTTTGTCGTTGACCAAACACTAGATATAATACCACACAATTTGATCTCTTAATTTAAAGTCTTTAAATTAAGTGAGAGAGTAAATCATTTGCTTTCGTGTCATGTGTTTGAAGCATTGAGAGATATTAAAATTTTTCTGAAGGTCCTCGAATACAACAAAATGTTATTAATAAAAGTATATGAATATAGAGTAAAAAAAAATTACATAGAAAAAGTTCAACATTTATATAAGTATATATATACATATATGCATGCATATATATATATATATGTATATATGCATGCATATATATATATATATATATATATATATATATATATATATATATATATATATATATATATATATATATATATATATGTAAGTATATAAAAACAAAAGGATAAAGAGAGCAAAGGTAAGGTTGAAGAATTTTATGGATAGAGTCTTACAGCTGTTTCTGGGAAGATCCAGTACTTCCCTTCATCGGAGACAGAAAAAATAAAGTTACCTATTATTGTGCTGAAAAAAGAGAGAACAGTACTTGAATATGAATGAAACTTGATATGAATGAAACTACTCTTCAAGTACTGTTCTCTCTTTTTTCAGCACATCACACTCTTTACCACTTCATACAAAAAATATCCGCCTATGGATATAATAATAGATAACTTTATTTTTTCTGTCTCCGATGAAGGGAAGTACTGGATCTTCCCAGGAACAGCTGTAAGACTCTATCCATAAAATTCTTCAACCTTACCTTTGCTCTCTTTATCCTTTTGTTTTTATATATTTACATATACACTCGCTAATACACGACTTATAATACCCAATCCTGTTCATACAACGATTGGGGCAAACTAATCGGTATACAGCACTCACTCGGTATTACCTGTATCCTCCGGGGTTTGGTTAAATCCAATACCCTCCTCAACCTTATATATATATGTATATATATATATATATATATATATATATATATATATATATGCATGCATATATATATATATATATATATATATATATATATATATATATATATATATATATATATATATATATATATATATATATATATATCTATATCTATATATATATATATATATATATATATATATACATATACATATATGTACATGCATGCGTATGCATGTATATATGGATACATATATATATATACATAAACATACATATTCATAGAGACACCTACGTACATTTATTTATTTATATATATATATATATATATATATATATATATATATATATATATATATATATATATATATATATGTGTGTGTGTGTGTGTGTGTGTGTGTGTGTGTGTGTGTGTGTGTGTACGAAAATATATTGAGCTAAACATATTCAGAATTATTAATACACATATGCGCATACATACGTATAGTTAATAAAAAATAAAAGCAGATATACACATTTGAACAATACATACGCAAAGATATTCACAGATATATAAACACACACATACAAAGACATAACTAAATATGAGATTATTTAAAAATTTGTGCGAGTTTGCGCGTCTGAGGAAGCGCGGGCGCGCACGTGCGTGCGTGTGTGTATTTGTATGTGTGTCTGTGTATATATGTGATTTATATGATCGGTGAAACCTTTGGTGCGCACTTATATGTAAATACAAAAAACATATTCGTGTTTGCTTTTGTATTTTCCTGTTTCAGTATAGGCGTACATATGTTGCGTGAGTGTATGACCGTTTGTGTGTATGTGTATGTGTCTGTGCGTGCGTGTGTGTTTGTGTGTGTGTGTGTGTGTGTGGGTGTGAATGTGTGTGTCTGATATTTAAAGATAATTGGTAAAGACTTCGGGATGTCAATGTACAAGATATTTATTTCTCTGATATTAGGAATACGTAAAGTTTGGTACAGAGTTACATTGATATGAATACAAACCTCGCTGGCAAGTTCACATCATATTTTCTACGATGCATAAACTATTTGTTGATCTTGCCGGGGACGTCAATAAAGCATTGAGTAATGTATGAGGTCAGACACTTTTATCATCCGACTTTAAGAGTTTATTGCATTTAACCGCTTAAAATAGAAACACCTTGGTTGAATCTGTAGGATAAGTTGCTATAAGTAAGGTACCACAGTGGAAATGGTCATAACTTTTATACATCCATCCATATGCATATAATTGTATATGTATATGTACAAACACACACACACATGTATGTATATACTTGTGGATGTGTGTGTGCGTGCGTGCGCGAGCGAGTGCATGTGTATGTGTGAATGTGTATGCGTGTATATATACATAGAATAACTATTAATACGTGTTGAATATACATCATGTTTGCATGATATATAAATATAACATATTATATATATGTAATTATATATATTGTATTCTCTCTCTCCTTCTGTCTGTGTATACACACAGACACTCTCTCTCTCTCTCACACACACACACACACACACACACACACACACACACACACACACACACACACACACACACACACACACACACACATATATTCAATAAGTTCCATTTTTTCTCTATATATGTTTACATACACAAAGACACACATGTATACACACATGTATGAATGTGTCTATTTGTATACACTGTATCCATGTCTGTATATATATATATGTATACTTTATTTAAAAGCAGCAGAAATATAACAAAAAAAAAAAACGTTACTCTAGAGTAACGGTTTTTTTGTTATATTTCTGCTGCTTTTAAAGAAAGCATATTACTCTACCTCTGGTATTTGAGAACTCTTTTTTCCACCTTGTTGCACATTTCATGTGCTTACTCCGGTATATATATGTATATATATATATATATATATATATATATATATATATATATATATATATATATATATATATATATATATACATATATACACATACGTATATTTATATGTATGTATGCATTTATAATTACATATATGTATATGCACATATATATATATATATATATATATATATATATATATATATATATATATATATGTACATGCAGACACACACACACACACACACACACACGCACATACACACACACACGCACACACACAAACATATACTGGGAGCAGACTAGAAAGGAAACTCTACGTTGAACTCTAAACAAATTAGCGGTAGTATATCTATTTGTAGATAGAAGATGTTGATGGCGTCGTTAGTGTTGGTGATAATGATGAGGTTGTCGATGATGCTGATGGTGGGGATGATAATAATGATGATGATGTTGTTGATGATTATGATGATGATAATGATTCCCATTCTAATGTTGGCCATAAGGAAGACGAGGAAACGAACAAGTATAACAGCGTCCTTTCTCTCATCTAAATCAACAACACCAGCACTACTACTACCACTACTACTACTACTACTACTACTACTACTACTACTACTACTACTACTACTACTACTACTAGCAGGAGTAGTGGCAGTAATTGTAGTCGCAGCATTAATTGTAGTAGTAGTGGTAGTAGTAGTAGCGGGAGTAATAATATGAATAAAAACTTTTTTACGGTTATTTTAACTTATTTCGAATGCAGAATCATGTTTTGTCTGTTAGTCGGAGATAATTGCATTTCAATGTGATGGTAGAGATGACTCTAAGTGTAAAGTGCGATAAAATGGTAATATTGATGGAAGTTAGACCCATTAAGCAGAAGTTCTTGGAGAGAAGACAGTTGTGGAAGCAGAACCAGGGCGCAACAACAGCAACAACAAGAACAAAAAAAATCAAAAGCAAAAAAAAAAAAGAATTGAATTCATAAAACAAAACCATCTAAGTTCCTAACACGGATTTATTGCTTACAGATGAGAATTTATTACTTCAGCATATGGTTGAAGGTTTGTAAGGTGTTTAAAATCCACTGTATCAACCCCAGTATATGACTGGGATTGATACAAGAAGAATTTGTTTACTGATACAAGAAGAATTAAAAGACGTCAATAGAACGGGTTTGTTGTTAAAATATGTTCCTGAGGTGAGAAGAGGAGAGGAGAGACAATGCTCGTTATCGCTACAGTACCTATTTCGTTATTGCCCACAAGGGGCTAAACATAGAGGGAACAAACAAGAACAGACGAACGGATAATATCGCTACAGTACCTCCAAACACTGGTGAGATTGATGCGTTCGCCGCCCAAATTCCAGACGATCCAACTGATCCCTTACCAAAATAATGCCTACCAACTTCAAGTTTGTTGAACCTTCTTTTAATCTACGTCCCAAAAACGGTATTTGATCAGAAGAAATTTGCTCTAATCCTCCACAAATCTGTATTCTAACTCTTCAGAGATCGTTTCTAAATTAATTACTCCTACAATTCATCTTCAATTTGATCGTAAATCCTAATCACAATTGTGCTTCACTCGTTACAATGGTAAGTTCAATACTTTAAATTCTGCCGTTGAATTCATTGTTGATTTTTTTTCAAGTAACCCTAATTTGCTCTTAAAATGAACGGAAGCGCACTACGGAAGTTTTCCGTCTCCAGTCATAAATAGGCGACTAAAACACAATAGCGTCCAGAAAAAAGTTGGTTGTGAGATTCATTTTTGCCTAACCTTCTGATGGGATCACACTAAGTTTCACCATAAAACAAGTCTTGCTTAACGAAATAGATATCTGTCTGGCACTGAACTTAATACATGTTTGAAAATATAAAAATAGAAAACAAGAAATAAATATTTTTGGCAAAGGATATTCAACGCAAATCATTTCCTGCATTCATTTTGTATTTGCTAAAATATTTACTTCTAGTATTTTCGTTGAGAATTTGACTATAAAACACACACACATACACACACACGCACACACACACACACACACACACACACACACACACACATACACACACACACACACACACACACATGTATGTATATATATATATATATATATATATATATATACATATATTATTCTTATTATTCTTATTATTATTACTATTTTATATATATATCTATATCTATATATATCTATATATATATATATATATATATATACACACGACACTAAAGTGACAGAGGGTACTAAGAGGTATCGGTATTGCTAGAAATAAGTGTCAAAACAACTCAATAGCCACAGATAGCACTATCTTAATGACCGACAAGGGAGACAAGCTCCCTAGCGGACAGCCAGATCATCGATAATTTCGAATTATGCAGGAGGATGGAAAAGTAACTATACTCTGGGACAATGATTTTCAAACGGATCGTGTAATCGAACACCATCGCCCGGATATTGTCATATTGAATAAGAGAGACAAATACTGTCAGATCATTGATGGAGCCATAGCAAATGACAATAATGTTGTGAGTAAAGGGGTTGAAAAAAATCACCAAATTACTCCGAATTGAAAGTGGAAATGGCAAGACTGTATGGAATGCGAGAGGCCAATGTAAAAATGATACCAGTGGTAATCGGAGTATTGGGTTCAATCCCGTTGAAACTTCAACACTTCTTAAGGCAACTGGAAATGCCATGCAAGATTCATGTCTTGCAAAAAGCAGCCTTATTGGGCACAGCGCACATATTAAGTAAAGTATTATCTGTCTGTAGTCCTTGTTGCGACTTGACAGATGACTAAAGACTCCGGTGCATTTTTACCTACACTGTGTTACGAAGGAATAATAATAATAAGTGGAAGTCTCTTGGACATGATAAAATCCTAAACTTCTGGCTTAATAGCCTCTCATATAACACCGTCAGTTCATGGAATGTTTTTCTAACATCACCAGAAACCCCGAAAAGAATCCAAGCAGGCTAATATAAGGGATAACATACATACTTCCTAAAATAAGCGACACAAAGAATCCCAAAAACTATAGGCCGGTCACTTTCTTGACCACTATGTACAAAATACTTACGTCCACCCTCACCAAAAGGATGTATGAATTTCTGGATGAAAATAACACCTTTCTTGATCAAAATGGGTGCAAAAAGAACTCATACGGCTACAAAGTTCAGCTATTAATAAACCGTATTATAGTTCATCCAAAAAATGAAATCTTAGCACAGCATGGATTGACTATCGTAAGGCATTTGACAGTGTCCCACACAGCTGGATCTTGAAGGGACTAAATATATACAGGATCTCTCCTTTCTTAAAAGGTTTTCTACAGCACAGTATGGGACTGAGGAACACGAAATTATTTCCCAACCATGAGAAAGTCTCGTATGTGTAGAGAGCATCAAAATAGATCGTGGAATATTCTCGGGCGATTCACTCTCCCTCCTCCTCTTCCACTTCCCCGCATTCCCTTGTCCCACGAACTGAATAAAACAAATTACAGTTACAAAATATTTGAAAACTTACCTCATACTTGCTCTACATGGATGATCTGAAATTATACGCAAAAGATGACAACTGTGAAAAAATTCAGAGATGACATCGATATAGAATTTAACCTTCACAAGTGTGCAAAAGCTTCGTTCAAACGTGGTTGACTGACAGCTTGATCATGATAAACGTGGTAAACGACCCAATTTGGTCATGATATATCTATCAAGGACCTGGACCTAGAAGGCTTTTCTAAGTATCTTGGGATACAAGAATGGAAATGGATTCAACACGGATCAATGAAAGAGAAGATAAGGAAAGAATGGTCCTGAATAATGAGCTGAACTCTCAGAATTCAGCTATAAACTCACTGATGGTACCAGTTGTCCAGTATGAACTTAATGTCATCAATTGGAATCTGAGTGATCTCCAGTGTATGGGCATAAAGGCCAGGAAATTGCTGACACTAAACAAGATGCACCATCCAAAATCAGATGTCCACAGGCTCTATCTCCCACGAAAGAAAGGCAACAGAGGCTTAACCCAGCTTGAAATGTCCTATAAAATGAGCACAATAAGACTCCACGTGTATATCCTCCTACTGTATGATACAGCTGGTAAGTCAATACAAACAGAGTAAGAAACTGCACTGAATCTCAGGAGGCATATAAATATAGACGAGAGCTTAATCTACCTGATTATGATGATGATAAAGAGGACACACTACCCATTAAGGTGGCAGTAAAAAAGTGTTAAACAAAAGCCGAACAAGAAAGCTTGAGGGAAATATCAAGACTGCGGCAAGAAAAACCATTGCATGGGCAATACCTCAAACGAGCAGGGGAAGCTGATATAGATAGGAGAAGAAACCATCAGTGGCTGCAGAGTTTTAGCTTGAAAGCCGAAACAGAAGGATTTATCTTAGCAGCACAAAATCAGAGTCTCCTCACCCGGAACTAGCAAGCTAATATCACACACAATGAGGTAGACACAAAGTGTAGATTCTGAAATGACACGCATGAGAGTACATTATTTACATTTGACGTGGGCATATGGTGTTGTGGTTAAGAGCGCGGGCTACTAACCCCAAGATTCCGAGTTCGATTCCAGGCAGTGACCTGAATAATAATAATAATAATAATAATAATAATAATAATAACAATAATAATAATAATAACAATATAAGCAAAATCGAAAAATACCTTAAGAATGAGAACCCAGGTTCGAAATTTCCTCAAGACACCTGGCGAAGGCTGGAGGATATATCAGCCTAATATATACGTGCCTTAGATCTCTGGTTGAGTCCCGGCCGGGAAAAGAAATAAAATGTAAATCAATCGGAAAATAATAATAATAATAATCCTTATCATCATCCTTGCTACTATAGGCACAAAGCTTGAAATTCTGGGGAAGGGTCTAATCGATTAGATGGACCCCAGAGCTCAACTGGCATTTATTTCATCGACCTCAGGAAGTGGACTCAGTACGTAAAGACGGACGAAATGCTACTAAGAATTTTCCTCGGCGTCAAAAGATTCAACTGGCTGATATTTGGGAAGTCGCTTAAGCAATTTATAAATCGAAGTAAGTCTGTAGATGTTCAAATATTTCTATGATCACCACATACACTTCTGAGGGGTATCAATAAATCCGATTTTCTGTTTTGAATCTTCATTATTGTTTTCATTATAACTCTGCCTTAAATTTCAGTTATGTGTGTCAAATTTGATCTGTAACTTAGAATGAATCGAAATCCATTTTGATTTTTCAACATTCGTGCTCAAAATTATATATCCTGGTAAAGAAAACTCTTATCTAAAGGTCTCAATGCGCGAAGATCGAAAAGCACAGCAATAAATACTGTTACAAAGTAAATTTTACAAGTAAATATATCACTGTATGTTGACACGTTTCAGGAGTTTGTTTTATGATTGTTCGTGGTTTCATAGAGTATAGTAAACTTTGTGGTTGCAGAACAGTTGGGGTTTGATTTATTTTCTAAATAAGAACTACAATATGCAAAGGTTAGAAGTAAGAACGTGCTATAATAGAACACCCTTCAATAGATATATGCGTATTTCATTATAAATTATATTGCTATTCCTTCTGACAATTCGACAATTTCAGGAAAAACGGCAAATCACTACTGACTTTTTACTGCTACTGATAGTACAAGATTGACTGCCAAGGATTAATAAAAAAAGAGCATCAATACAAAGAGTTTAGGAATATGTATATGTCCGTAGGTGCATATGTATGGATGTATATATGCGTATGAATATATGTATCTCTGTGTATGTATGTTTATATATATATGTATATATATATATATATATATATATATATATATATATATATATATATATATATATATATATATATACATACATACACAGACCCACATACGAGCGCACAGACAAAAATATATATATGCATGTATTGTTCGTATAAGACGTTTGTGTATCAGTGTGCAAGCAAAATTCGGATGAAGAATCCTTTAAAAAATTGTGCAATATAACATTATAACTATATATATATGATGTGCATTAATATCTCTATGTATCTGTTATAAATATATGTATATACAACATATATGATTCGTGCGTGCGTGTGTGCATTCCTTTATAAGTATGGTGTATAGATATGTATGCGTGCTTGTGTCACTGTAAATGTACTACGCGTTATACAATGAATTAATATGACATGTCATGAAGACCAGGTTCTAGTTGCCCTGAAAAATGAATAACGACATCAATTTGCTAATGGAACTAAAAAGATGTCTTTTAAATGACGAAATATATAAATCAGTTCCTTATTTTCTGACAGTTTTACATTCGACAAAAATATTGAGAAGCAAATGCATGGAGAGTGTCAAGTAAATATATGAATAATAAATGAATAAATATTATATAAATAAGAAACGTTCTTTTAATATAGTGACATGTGATATATTGGAGATAAACATTCTATGTCAGCAGAGAAGAAGGAGGAGGAGGGAAAAAGAGGAGAAGAAGAAAGAAAGAGAGAGAGAGAGAAAGAAAGAGGGAGAGAGAGATACAAAGAAATCATGTGATATTAGGGTTTATCACTGCTTTATCTGTTGGTTTAACGATCCAGTTTCCATGCTAAGAAACAATGGGTGTACACTTTTTGAAGAAAATATCGAATAAGCAGTATTTCATATAGAAACCTTAACAATGCCTCATATAGACAAACAAACATAGTCATACATGCAGGTATATATATTTAGACAGAAACATACTAATACATACATGCATACATACATGCATACATGCATACATGCATACATACATACATGCATGCATATATACATACATACATACATGCATGCATGCATGCATACATACATATGCACACATACAGACAGACACACACGCACATACACACACACACACAGACAGACACACACACATGTATATATATATATATATATATATATATATATATATATATATATATATGTGTGTGTGTGTGTGTGCGTGTGTGTGGGTGTGTATGTATGAGTGTATGTGCCAGTATGTATGTATGTATGCATGCATGTATATATATACATATATATATATATATATATGTATATATGTATATATATATATATATATGTGTGTGTATATACATACATACATACATACATATACACATACATAGATACATACATACATAATACACACACACTATATATATATATATATATATATATATATATATATATATATATATATATATATATATATATATATATACATATATATATATATATGTATACACACATACACACACACACACACACACACACACACACACACACACACACACACACACACACACATATATATATATATATATACTTTCTGTCTATGTTTGTATAGAAATGCATACATAACACATCCGTATACACATGTATACTTTTCCAAATTTGCAAGAAAAAGAAAGCAAGGAAAATAACAAAGGATAAATAAAGGAACAGAGATAAACTATATAAGACCGTAAGTAATGTGAAAAAATAAAATCCGTTTGTGAGGATATCATCGATAAAGATATGATTTAAGAGGAATATTTTTCAAGATGGTTGTGGTTGTTTTTGATAGCAGTGAAAATATGATCTTAGCCGTTAGTAATATCTTCAACAATACCCATGATAAGCTGGCAAATACGTTATCAATGAGGATTTAATAATAAAATGGTATTCTATTTTCATAAGAGATATTCCCGAAAACTTTTTCTACTAAATAGAAACCATCAATCTTTGTATATTCTGCCAAAACAACTAAATCTTACTGAATACTAGTTTTTAAGGTATTAACCACAAGAAAATACATTGTCGCATATATATATATATATATATATATATATATATATATATATATATATATATATATATATATATATGTGTGTGTGTGTGTGTGTGTGTGTGTGTGTGTGTGTGTGCATATATACATACATATACATACATACATGCATACATACATAATACACACACACACACACACACACACACACACACACACACACACACACATATATATGTATGTATGTATATTTGAACTGGTAATTTATTACTGTTATAACTTTGCTACTCTGCTGTAAATATTCAGTACCAATTACATTAGTGTATATTTTGACATAATACAGAGCAGAGCAATCACATCCCTTTTGCATAGTCTGTATCTAACGTTTGTAACTATTTTATACTATTGAGCCTTTTGTCACAATCAATGCTTATTTCTCATCACAAAATTGCCGGCAAACTTTGCTCCAGCCGAGGCCAACCTGTCTTTATTAAAGTATCTACGATTATATTGCTTAATATGACCTCAAGTTTTAAAGATGGTAGAATGTGATTTGGAGGACATTTAGCAACTATTTTTAGATAACCGAGCATCTATTTAGATTATGGAGTGCAGGAATCCCCTAGGGATACGAGATGGTATTTCATGGAAGTATATTAAAATCGCTTTCCAGTACAAAATTGGCTCTTAAAAATTTTTTTTATTAAGCTCACCGCGGATTTTATATTTCTACAATATTGCATGTGGCACAGTTATTGAAATATTGGTTTCAAATTTTTGCACAAGGCCAGCAATTTCGGGGGTACATATTTTATCTACCCCGAATGATGAAAGGCAAAGTCGATCTTGGTGGAATTTGAACTCTGAATGTGAAGACAGGCGAAATACCGCAAAATATTTCACCCGGCGTGTTAACGATTCTGCCAGCTCGCCGCCATTTGACTATTTAAATCCACGCTCACTTGTGTGTTCTCTTGTCTCAGTGTTTATAAAGTATATGGAATCTCGGTGAATGGTAGATTCAGAACAGACGTAGACAAATATATCTTGCGTTTATTATTGATGTTTCCTTTAAATCTATATGAGCTTTAGCTTTTATCTGTCACTGGTGATAAGAATGTGTATGAGTTTGTATATAATATAATATGGTATAATATATATGTAATAATGTATATATATATATATATATATATATATATATATATATACATACATATATATATATGTATGCATGTATGTATGGATGTATGTGTGTAGGTATGGATGTATGCTACCCATACGGCAAAAAACTATCTGACAATTGCATGTCAGAACTTAATGTATAAGATATATACAGCATGTTTAAACCTCTTCCTCCAGGACCATTGTGAAACCAATAACATTATCAGAGAAGAACAAGCGGCTGGGAAGAAGGGAGTCTGGGGGTGTGCCGGGCAATTGTTAATCAACAAAACTGTGCTATCCAGTTGAGTTTGAGGATAAATTCCTTGAGGCATTACTTGAAGAACATCCTGCATTATCAGTTGAAGAATTGGCAATAAAGCTTAGTTCAAACCATACAACTGTTAATCGTCATCTTCAACAACTTGGAAAGGTTCCTAAACTTGAAAAATGGGTGCCTCATGAATTGTCCGAAAGCACCTGCAAATCCCGACTTCACATCTGCTCTTTTCTACATTCTCGTGAACTCATTTCATCCTTTTTTGATAGACTTGTGACTGGTGACGAAAAATGGATCTTTTATGGAAATGTTAAACGTCGTAAACAGTGGCTTGGTAAAAAGGAAAAAGCTCAACCACAACTGAGAAAGGAACTGCATGGAAAAAAGGTTCTTCTCTCTATCTGGTGGGATTGCAAAGGAGTAATTCATTTTAAATTGTTATCATTCTTAATGAAGCAACCAATACTTAAGTATACTGTCAGCAATTAGCGCGTTTGAACCAAGATTTGAAGAAAAAAAGACCCGCTTTAGTGATGACCTGATATATATATGGGATGACCTGATATATATATATATATATATATATATATATATGCATGTGTGTGTGTGTGTGTGTGTGTGTGTGTGTGTGTGTGTGTGTGTGTGTGTGTGTGTGTATGTATGTATGTATATGTATAGACATAGTAAAGAAACAGAAAAATGGTAATAATATTTCATTAAAGGGCTAGTATATCATACATAGTATAGCGTATCTAAAGCTGCTCTATTCAATATAAATGTCATATTTTAAGTTATGTAGGGTGTGGTATGAGTGACAATTGGCTGCTAAATCTTGAAAGTGAGGGTGTTCATACATAGGCACCTTCGTTAGTTCTTGATGTAGACCGCCACCAGTACGTCATACCATTAAGAATGTCAGAAACGAAGAAAGCTACAATAATATTGAACCTAGAAAAGACATAAAAACTAAATATGCTTTCTTTCAGAAAGTTCCGTAGTTTATTTATGGTAGATCTGTGCAGTATTGAGCGTCATTCTTTCATTTATTTCGTTATGATAACATTAACAAACATAAGTTAATGGAATATCTATAAAGAATATTGGCAACACAATAGCGTACTTTGACAGACAATAGTTTCTTATTAAGTAGAAGGTCGTACAGTCATTTTATTGAATAGCCAACGTGCAAACAAATGGTGGCTGTACGGTATATGGATTGACGTTGTAGGGATGGTGATGGTGCTGCTGCACGATCAATAGATCTACAGATATATCGATACTGGTCATTTCATCAATTAGAAATACATGCACATATAGACAAATTTATATGTGTGTATGTATGTAAATACACATAATATATATACTGTTTTACTGTTTTACTGTTTTACTTGTTTCAGTCTTTTGACTGTGGCCATGCTGGAGCACTACCTTTAGTCGAGCAAATCGACCCCAGGACTTATTCTTTGGAAGCCTAGTACTTATTCTATCGGTCTCTTTTGCCGAACCGCTAAGTTACGGGGACATAAACACACCAGCATCGGTTGTCAAGCGATGTTGGGGGGACAAACACAGACATACAAACACATACACACATACATATATATATACATATATACGACAGGCTTCTTTCAGTTTCCGTCTACCAAATCCACTCACAAGGCTTTGGTCGGCCCGAGGCTATAGTCGAAGACACTTGCCCATATATATATATATATATATATATATATATATATATATATATATACGCACACAAACACATATATATCCACATAAAGAGAGAGAGAGAGAGAGCGAGAGCGAGAGAGAGGAGAGAGACACTGAGTTTTATCAGAATATACAAAAGAGACGGATATATCACTATACACGTATGTGTATATGCATGTACATGTATATGTGTTTATATGCACAAAACTGGCACTCCGTCGTTTACGACGACGAGTGTGTCCCAGTTCATCAGATTAACAGTACAGCATAACACAGAATGTGACAAACCTGGCCCTTAGAAATACCGATAGAACTAATTATTGCCAGCTGCGTGGACTCGAACAACGTGAAATAAAATGTCTTTTTGAAGGATACAATGCGCTGCCAGTTATTGAACTCATAACCTTACGATCGTGAGCCGAATACTCAAACCACTAAGCCACTCACCTTCATTTACACACACACACACACACACACACACACACACACACACACACACACACACACACACACATGTTGATAGCTTATTGTGTCTGAATTTCTACTTCACAACACGAGCAAACGATATTCTTTTCAACAAGTACTGAGCACACCTCGTGTAATAGGTCGGTACGTCTCAACATTCATATATATATGCATGCATCCATTTATTCTTCCGTATATATATATATATATATATATATATATATATATATATATATATATATGTATATATATATATATATATATATATATATATCTATATATATATACATACACACACACACACATATATATATATATATATATATATATATATATATATATATATATATATATATATATATATATATATATATATATATATATATATACATATATATACACTTATAAACATATATACGATGGGATATCCCGTCGAAGACGACGTATGACCGTTCAGCTTTTGCCGAATGACCTGCATTAATGATTTGTTCATAATGATCAAATGTATGTGCTGTACATTAGCTCACTCCTTCCGTGAAACCGACGTTGCCTGACAGGGACACGGTGTACTATATGTCGGGTCTCGAAGTGAACTGCTTTTACTCAAGAACAAAACGCACTATACTCTCTTGGAATTGAAATCACGATGTCACGATCGTGATTGCAACAACCTGACCATTGGGCCATGGGTTCTCACGCATACATACATACATAGTACTTACACACACACATACATACACACAGATACATAGATATACATACATACTTACATATATATATATATATATATATATATATATATATATATATATATATATATATATATATATATATATATATATATATATATATATATATTAGAAGGTTTGGAGGTGATATACAGATATTATATATTAGAAAAAATAATGCGTGTGTGCGTATGTATATACATAAATAGAGACATTCTTGCATCCAGATTTTCCAACCCATACCGGTATGGGAATCAAACATTGGACAATGATGATGATGATAATAAGTCCAGACAATTTTCTGAAAAATAACTTTCATTATTCATCAAATCAGACCGCACTTAGAGTAACCACCCGGTCTTGCCATTTTCACAGACCAAGTATCAACTAGTCATCTTCTATTGAAAGAACTGACCAACACAGATATAAACACATTTTTTCTTCTTTCTTTCTTCCTTCCTTTCTTTCCTTCTATTCTCCATTGACATTAAGGAAAAAACATTTTTTTTTTCACTTTGAAAACATTTTCCTTTCAGACCCCCTGGTGAGCTGGCTGTACCAAAATAAGCATCTGTTCCAGGCACCAACTTAAAAATATTCTTTTTCTTTATCTCCTGTCCAAAACACTTCCTTTCAGATACACAGGCACACACACATACACACACCTACACACACACACACACACACACACACACACACACACACACACACACACACACACACACACACTCTCTCTCTCTCTCTCTCTGTCTCACTTTCTCCCTCCACTATCTCTCCATTCCTCTCCCTCTTTTCTTACCCGTTACACTCCACATTACTTTCTTTTCCCCCTCTCTCTACTCCAACCCATTCACTAATACTATAAAAAGAGACAAATCCTTCACACAATTTAAATCTGAAGATTCTATTAGAGTAGATGAAAATATGTGATTTGTAAAAACATGACATGTTAATGAATTTTTGTATATGTCTAACAGCCCAGATCTCTGGACACCTTATTTTTCTTATATATATATATATATATATATATATATATATATATATATATATATATATATATATATATATATATATATATATGTATATATATATATATACACACATATATATATATATATATATATATATATATATATATATATTTCTATAAATACTTTTTCGGTTCGATAAAATAAAGTCCCAGTCAAGTACTGAGTTCCATATAATCGATCGTCAAGTCCCCCCTCTCTCGTTAAAATTACTGGCATTGCGTCAAAATTTGAAAGAATTATTATTATCCTTTATCGCCAAGTATCGCAGTATTTCACCAGCTGCAATAAAATACATCTTTGTCTGTCTAGTACGGTGCGAAACTCAACCAGCAATGAAACAAACCATAACATCTTGTTTGCCGTAGATCTTCTGTTTAGCTTAGCTTCGGAAGTATTATAATAGCACAGCGTTGTCATCCCAAAGTATTTTGCCGTTGCAGATTTTATGCCTGTTTGCGGACAATTCTCGCACGATTTCTAAGAATTATTTTCGACTTCGTTGTTCTGACAAAATTCCTTTTATAATTATTCCACGGACAGGTCCTTTTAGAGTATCTTTTATCTTTTACTTGTTTCACTCATTTGACTGCAGCCATGCTGGGGCACTGCCTGAAGAGTTTTAGTTGAACAAATCGACCTGGGGACTTATTCTTTTAAAGCCTAGTACTTATTCTACCTGTCCCTCATGCCGAACCACTAGATCACGGGGACGTAAACCCATCAACACCGGTTGTCAAGCGATGACGAGGGACAAACACCCCCATACGCATATGCGGTGGGCTTCTTTCAGTTTTCGTCTACCAAATCCACTCACAAGGCTTTGATCAGCCTGAGGCTGTAGTAGAAGACACTTGTCCAAAATACCACGCAGTGGGATTGAACCCGGAGGCACGTGGTTGGGAAGCAGGATACTTATCACACGGATTATCAATTGCATTTAACACCGTTTGTTTTCTGAGTTCGAGATTCGATTTCGTTGTGCATGCAGTTTCTTTAGCCTTTGGTGTCATATGGCTGTTTACCTGGATTCCATGGTGTATAGTTGACCGAGATTTCCAGACACCGCTGAATGCGACGCCGGTCTGTTGAAGGGTTCTAAGCCAACTACTTTGAAAAGAAGAACCAAGTCTGTTACATAAGTCTCAGAACGCGACTGGTGCTCTAGTTTATCGACCCAGAGAGAAAGAACGGCATGGTTGACTTCAGTGGGATTTGAAATCAGAACGGAAAAAACGGAAAAAATGTCGCTAATAATTTTTTTCGCCGTGCTAATAACTGTCAGTTCGTTGCCTTGTGCGGCGTTTATACAACTCCAGAGTTAACAACTGATCTGCGAACAATTTACAGGAACTCAAGAAGATACAACACCGTCTTTCAACTAAGTTTGACAACACGTTTTTTTATTATATCATGTTATTATTTCGTACTTCATACCTAATATGAACTTTGCTCAGCTAATTTCTGCGACATATTGTAAATATGTAGCAATCGTATCATGAAAACAAACTATACTTATTGACAGTTCTCACTATCAAATATTTTGTTTGCTGTTTCCCTCACGGCATCTATACTTGATGCGTTTAACATAACAGTGTGCAGATTTACGTTGTTTTAATGCATATACGATTTCCTTTCCTTATTTCACTGCATACACCATTCTATAATTACCAGTGTGTATATTTTAGTTAACGCAAATATCATCATACGTACATATTCATATGTATGTATGTACACACACACACACACGAACATATCAGGCCTGATTGCTTTTTCTTATTTGAATGTGTGTATGATTATTATTTTTACTGGCACTGGAACAATCTAATTTCACATATGATGGATGGCATTTGAACAGAAACTTCTATAATATATTTAGTCACAGTCAATGCATAATATTACAGAAGCGTTTGTTGGAGTAGGCTGTAGAATTGTTTTCCATATAAAATATAACCAGGACGAATAACACACATAACACACACACACACGCGCACACACACACACACACACACACACACACACACACGCACACGCACACACACACACAACACACACACACACTCACACACACATGCAGATATATGTATATATGCATGTATGTATGTATATAATCACTGTATGTGAATATTCTGAAAGCAATGAACAAAAAGTGAACGAAGAACACAAAAAAGGGATAATATTTAAGTGTATTAGATTAACTCTTTAAAAGAAGGGAAAAGTGTTGACGTTTCGGATGCTAATTCTTCAACAGAAGGAAAATATAGAAGAAAAATAAAACTGGAGAGTTAAAGAGAAAAAGTAATGGGAAGAAGAAATGCGTGAGGGATTTAAGGGCCGTGTGGGAATGCAGTTCTGTGGAGGAAAGTTAAGAAAGGAGGAAGCGTGGGGTGTGTGCATTTATAAGAGTGTATACATGTTTTGATATTTATGTGTTTGGAGTTAGTGCGTATTTTTTTGACAATGTTTAATATCTAAAAGGTTTCAGACAAACTTGGCACTTGCTCTTTTATTAAATTTAAGGCAATAATAATTCCCCATTTTGTGACCCGAGATGGGGTTCAAACACATACACTTCTAGTCGAACAGTTTCACATAAGAATTATGTTCTTCAAGATTTCTTCCAAACATATTTTTCCACTTCATACTTTTCTTATCCTTTGTCAACATACCTATTTTTTCTCCTCTGAGTATGTTATTTGGCATTAGGACTGGAGTAATACCAACTACGTTATTCTACTTTTCCCCACAACCATACGTCACTATACAGCCGCACTATATTACAATACTGTATCGATTCAGAAGTTATTTCAAAGACAACTTTCTCAGCATTAAAAAACAGATATGTTAACATACCCATAAATTGTAAGCCCATTCATACAATTTATAACAGAAATGCTTTTACACTTTCAATCTATAGAATCATCTACATGGTTACAATTCATTGCAGAAAGTTTGTACTTCTTACTATTCAATGCTGCACATTCAACTAGGGTCTTCTGCTCGCCTTCAGTTTATATTTGCACCGCCAGCCATTTTACACATAGTCACATTTCGAGACACACTTAGCAGCTGACGTAGACTTAACGACCAAAGACAACCACATTGTCAGCAGTATGTATAGTCTACTACAGAGAGCAGGACACTAGCTTCCCCTTAGACGTTTCTCTTCAAAATTTTGTAAATCAACAAAATTGGTTTAATGCTCTTCTATATTTAGGTTAAATTCAATATTAAAACTTGGTGATTACAATGAATCTAAAGTATACAGTCATGTATACGAATAGTCATTTCACTTTCACCTATAGTTTGGTACACGTATGATTCATGTACATACACATACTCACACGCGCGCGCACATATTTACAAATGTTCTTGTATTCAATATTTAAAATATATTCACTTGCCTAACATCATTGACTTTTGCAGTTCCTGTATA
>NC_142932.1:72664620-72687120 GCF_046866305.1 Octopus bimaculoides | reverse complement strand
TGTTGTTTAACCCAATATCTTCCCTGCCAAAAAGACAGCATGGTCCTACATCTCTATTTTCACAGTTATACTTTGCCCCTCCCTCCATCATCTATGCTACATACTTCGACATGCAATAATGAACACTAAACCATATAGTGTGAGTGTGGTCATATCGTATTCTCTCCACGACCCAGTCTATTTCTGTACTCTCACTGATACTAAATACTCTGTCATGCAGTGATCTGGTGTATGGGATATAGCGTGTACACCCTTCACTCTCCAGTATATTTTTGTAGTCTTGTAGATTCCAGTTGTTGTTGTAATTGCTACTATTGTTGATAATGATAGTGGTGTTATTGGTTGTGTCTTGTAGCTTTTAGGTGTTCGTGTATTATTTCGAGTTAGAATGCCGCCCCTACTGCTGCTTCTGATAATGTTGGTGATGATGATGATGATGGTAGTGATGCTAGTATTGATGATCATAACGATGGAGGTGGTGATGCCGTTGTTGTTGATGATGTTAGTGATAGCAGTGATGATGATGATGATGATGATGATGATGATGATCAAAATGATGATGATGACGATGGTATAATGATAAAGGTGGTGGTAGTGGTGATGATGATAGTGACGGCTATATGCGGTTGATGTGATTTACAGTCTCTACTTAAAGAGATAATTTCTATAGATATCTCGGTTATTCAGGTAGATGAGATATTAGATTTACTTACTCTTGTTTCACATCTAATTCATTTATTTTCATGTTCAATCTAGATTCTTGTTGGTTCATAAGAAAGACGAGGCAGTGGTTGTGGCAAATCTACTCTGGCCCAACGCTACAGAAGTGACAATTAAAGCAAAACTCGTTAATTTTACAGTATTTCCTTAATCACTTACAGTGTTGATCCATTTCCTTTTATCATCCTGCAATTAACTTGATTAAACTGATAGGTGCAGATATGGCTGTGTGGTTAAGAAGCTCGCATTGCAGCCACGTGGTTTCGAGTTTGGGCCCGCACCGTGTCACCTTGGACTGGTATTTTGAGCCGATCAATGCCCTGCCAGCAAATTTAGTTGAAGGACAGTGTATGGAATTTCGTCGTGTGTATATGTATATATATATATTATCCGAAAAGTATAGTATTAAATATCCATCACGGCTGATCTTACCAATCGGTTTCGCGTAAACGTCTATTGTCGGAGGTGGATAAACACAATCGGCCAGCGGCTGCTGTAAAAAAGGAATATATGTATATATATATATATATATATATATATATATATATATATATATATATATATGTGTGTGTGTGTGTGTGTGTGTGTGTGTGTGTGTGTGTGATTGTTCTCCCGCTCGACAAATGGTGCTGCTTCCTTTACGTTCTCGTAAGCTAGCGGTTTGCCAAAAGTGACCCGAGAGAATAAATATCAAATTCAAAGATAGGTATCGGGGGCGATTTTTGCGACTAAACACTTCAAGGCAGTGCCTTAGCATGGCCACAGTCCAATAACTGGATCAAATAAAAGAAAAACGATAAAAAATAACTGAGAGAAGAGTCTGTGGCCAATGCTCTGGTACAATGTAATATAACATTGTGTGGTACCTATTTACAGATAGGTAGACGAGGCAATTGACGTTGTGCATATTAACTATGGGCACAAAACAGGGAACTGTCATACGGTACCTACAGACATCTAGCTTGACTGGACTGTTCAAAGTTAAGTAGCTTGATCATGGACACCTAACGGTAAATTGTACCATACTGTGGTAATTATTTCCGGCTGACCATGCATCCGTGACCATGGATGCATAACAATGAAGAATAACACCATAATGTGGTACCTACTTACAGTTAAGCAGTCTGAGCTGTTGACAACTAAATTTCAATAGTTAATGTACATCCCATGGAACCTACTTATAGCAAGATAGATTGAGCTAATGTGAGTTAAATATCGTAACCCATATCTGGTAAGTTCACCGTCATCAATTCACGTTTTGATCTCCATTACTTTGTTTTGTTTTTTTCAATAAAATAGTTTTTAACTAATAATGGTGAGATACTATGGATATATTTTCTCGGTAAACTTTCCTCACGGCGAATTGATGGTGGTGAACTTTCCCTGCGGACACTGTACCATCAATAGTAGAGTAGTGTTACTAGGATACAAACAGTTGAGTCATCTTTTGACTTCATCATTACACGAATATTACGACAGATTTTAATTAGGTTTGTTGTAATTATTTAGCTCAATTCAATCCTGATTGAGTAGACGTATGATTATAAGCATTCCTGCGGTGACTGTCATGTGTTTTTTCAGTTTTTATTAGATAAATAGTACTCTGGACTACATTATCAAATGTGTCCTTCCTTTCTAAACGCATTATTGGGCAATTTGATGGAATGCGGTTTCTATTTCTAGCAGGTTGAGTCTCTACACAGACGCTACCAGTTTGATTGGATTAGTGTTTGGTGTTCATTGCTAGCTTGTTAGCTCCAGGTTAGTCTTGATCAAGAAGACGTAGTAGGACTACATTAACCGATGTCCTTATTTTTTTTTAAATAGTGGAACCTGATTAGAAAGAGATTTCATTTCTATTCCCAGCCCGTCATTCCGACTCCTGAATATGGTTTTGTAACCAATCGGTTACAAGTGGCGTCTGTGGTGGTATGTTTAATAATGAGTATTTTAAAATTCATAATCGATTTAATGTTAACTTCGGTACTGATGTAGATAGTGGTATTGGGTGTAGAGTTGGTTGTAGTGCTGGTTATGATGGTGTTGGTGGTTGTGTCAACTGATAAAGATATTGACTTTAGCACAAAGAAAAAAAAAACATTGCGATATTTCAAAATGCAATTCTTCACTTTGCTTATATTCAATATTCAGTTATATATTTCGATTCTAGAGTATGTGAAAGGCAAAATAACAAACATACAAACATATAAAACCACACATAAACACCTATATGAATATATGTGAGGATACTCAATAACACATACTTCATTTGTAAAAAAAAAACCGCAGTTTCACATACGTAGCCTTAGAGATAAGTAATGACACTGAACATGCATACTATTGGGTAAAAATTTAAGCAAACATTTTGTAATCACACATCCTCTTTAGACAGAGAAGAACACAGGCGCACACACATACACAGACAGACTGACACACACCACACACTTACACACATACATACGCTCAGATAAAGAACACAATTAAGCTGATCATTATACTACATCTGAAAATTGAAATAAAATGAAAATTCATAGAAAACCCCAAATCCTTGAAAACTTGTCATAAAAGCTTTCTTGTACTTCCGTTCAAACAAATAGAAACGTAACACATTCACGTATTTCCTGTGTAAATGGATTTTGAAGAGTGGGATTGACATAGACAGCAGTCTATATATGGGACTGGAAACCATTTAATCCGTGAAAATTTTCTAAATACACACTCATATTTACGTGCGTTTGCTACTGCGGAATAAACCGCACACACACACACGCACACACACACGCACACACACACGCACACACACATATACACACACAACACACACACACACACCTCACACACATGTATGTTATTTAATTATTTTATAATTTTATGCATTTCAGCTGAAAGGCTGTGGCCATGCGAGGGCACCGCTATTATTATCACCTCTTCAATGGCCATTCTTATGTGATTGGCGTTTGGTGAAGAAGGGAGGTTGATATTACTGCCTTCTTTTGAGTTTCGTACCGTGATGTAGTCTCATCTGAGTCACTCGGTAGTAGGAGATCAAGTTGTTTCTTGAAAGTATCTACCCATACGCAATGCAGATGTCTCAGATGCTTTGGCAAGCTATTAAATAGCCATAGGCCCTTGAATCCCAAGCTATTGTAGTACATGATCCTCACCTTAGATAGGATGGCTGGGGTCTTTGGAACTATGCAGTGACATACAGTTTGGGAGCTTATATAGCTCTTGATGCCGAAGTTTTGTGCCAACCCCTCCAGGATCTCCCCTATATTTATCACTGCATATATCTTCCGTCTTCGTTTGAGGGAGTAGAGTCATAGCTCTTTTGGTATCTCTCAAATAGCTCAGTTGTAGTACTTTTGCAAACATACTGGTGTAGCACTGTTGCACTGTCTGAAATTCCATTATAAATTTGACACTGTGTGATGACTACGGTTGAGAGTAGTCGAGACATCTGAGTACAAATGTCCTCCATAGAGCTAGTATAATATGCTGACCTCTTGTTCTGAAGGTTCTCAAAATCCATCCGGCCATTCGGTTGCACATTGCCACCATCTTGGTGACATGCACATGAAACGAGGTGTTGTTGTTCATATCAATCCCCATATCACTCATTGTATCTGATTCTGGGATTGCCGCTCCATATAGTCTAAAGTATCTTTGTTAGCACAAGCTTTCTGATAGCAGAGGTCTTGGTCTTTACCTACATTAGATTGCCTGTTCTTTTCTTCAGACCATTTATATATGGCATTTAGATCCTTGACTGCTTGTACTACTTTTGTGCCATCGGCATAACTAGTAAGTGTGGCTGTCTATGTAAATGATGGCATGTCCGAAAGAGTCACCATAAACAGCACAGACACAAAGATAGTTTCTTGAGACACCCCACTCACTATTACTATCTCCTTGGAGAGGACTCTCTTGGCTGTCCCACCCCTGCTCCAATCTATTAAGGAGTCCTGTAACCACTCTCCCAGTTTTCCGACTATGCCGAGTCTTCCTAGCTTGTGACATATCCTTCCATGATCGACCTTACCAAAGGCCTTTGCAAAGTCAAGATATGTCACATCCACGTTTGAACGATTCATTAGTTGTTTCAACATCAAGTTGTAATGCTGCTTAACATTATGTATGAGCGCCACATTATTTGTGAGGCAGAGGTCCAAAGATTTTTTGCCCCTTGTTGGGTGGAGCACTATTTGCTCCATACAGAGCATGTTTGTGAGTACGAGCAGAGACCCTGCTTGCCTTTGTTCTTGGAGTGACATACCTGAGAGACGGTAGCTTTCAGGCCATTCGACATTAGGGAGGTTGAAGTCTCGTAGAAGAAGTATGTGAAGGCTGTCATCTAGTTGATTAAAACTTCTTCCAGCTTGTTGATATTCTCTTTGAATGAGTCCCTGTGATTTGGAGCATTTGATAGGCGATATGTAGTACTTGGTACTGCTTTGTCTGTTTAATATGTACTATCAGAATATTATAAACCGACTTTGAGTGTGACATCAGGACTACAGGCGTGATATCTTTCTGGATGTACAATGCCAACCCACCCTGAGTTCTTTTTCTTCTGTATGTTCGAAATGCAACATACTTTGATGTGTATATCTCAGCATATGATATGTCAGCCTTGAGATGTGTTTCTGTTAATGTCGTGCGCATTCCTTGATTACATGTAGCAAATTCTTTCAGATATGGGGTTTTGTTTTGGATGGGATGTTACAAAGCCCTTGACATTCAGTGAATATACTGGTGTGACATACAAGATGTCGGTAGTGGCCACTTATCTGACATTTGTAGAGACCTCAGAAGTGGCCATCCTGGATTTTTTGTTGTTTGCGGTAGTCTTGGGTGCTGGGATGTGTTTTTCAGACTGAACATCTAATGAAACCAGGTCAAGTTTCTTATAATCTATACTATTGCCCCCCCCCAAAAGACCGTTTTTCCATAGTTGCTGTCTATACTTTATGTATTGTTTCCTCTTAGGAGCAGTGGGTGGCGGTATCATGTTTTGTGACCTAGGCCTGTGTCCTCCTTGATCCTGGTGGAGTTGTTTGTCTCCTCGGGGATAGTTCTCCTTGGCTTTGGGGTAAGCGAAACGAATACCGCTACTATGGGAGTTGGGATGAGCAAACCTACAACCTATCCCAATGTCATCATGCCAGGAGGTACCCTTTGTATAGAACTTACTCTTTGGGCTTCCTTTATTCCAGAGCCTTTGTGCTCGTAAGTTCTATTTCTTTTTGTTTTTGCGCTCGCCTAGGACCAATGATCATCCTCAGCTTGCTTGATTGCCTTTATCTTCATCTTTGGCTCCTGTTTTTCCTGGTGGATCATTGCTTTGGTATTGTTGTTCTCCTTGGGCTCAGAGTTGTCCAGAGAGATGATG
Source organism: Octopus bimaculoides (assembly GCF_046866305.1). Classification (NCBI taxonomy): domain Eukaryota; kingdom Metazoa; phylum Mollusca; class Cephalopoda; order Octopoda; family Octopodidae; genus Octopus; species Octopus bimaculoides. The sequence continues at coordinate 72,681,008 of NC_142932.1, read as the reverse complement.
TTTATTTTGTTGTGTTTCTCTCTCACTGCATTACCCTGACTCTTCTCAGATTCCATTGATTCATTGGTTTCTATTTCACCTATTTGTGTTTTAGTCTGCTCTTTGAATACATTGTCTAATAACTTCATGTGTGATTTAATCAAGGCATACAAACGAGTTAATTTATTCCTTTTCCTTTCGATTTGATCGATGGTTCAGTAAAAGCCAAAGTTCGTCGGGGTCTTTACAATTAGAGTGTTTGGTGACGATCCATCGGTCAAGTTTCATGTTAGGGACATTGTTTTTATTTCTTCAAACTGTCAGTTTCTGCGTATTTTAAAGGTACTGCAGAGATAGGGAGGAAATGAGGGTAGGAAAAAGTAGAGATAGACATGCAGAGAGAGAGAGAGGGGGGAAAGAGAGAGAAAGAGAGAGAGAGAGAGGGGGGGGGAAAGAGAGAGAAAGAGAGAGAGAGAGAGAGAGAGAGAGAGGAGAGGATGTAAAAGTTGTCAAGAAAAGCAGAGAGAGGAGAGACAGAAACGTAAATGAAAATGAAGAAACCGAGAGTGAAGGCCAGAGAATGAGTGAGGAGAGAGAAAGAGAGTGTTTGAAAGAAAGCGAAAAGAAAAATATATTCAGACGTACATGCTCACACAACCCATGATCGCACAGTTAAGATGTCCTTAATGGCACGAGCGTGGGGTGTGTGTATGCACTTCTATATATGTGTTCATGTCAACACGCGTATACCTATCTTTCTTCATTTAATCCAGAAGTGGGGAAACTTTTTAGTACGGCGGGCAAAAATTTCCAAAGAAAAAGGTCCACGGGCGCATCACAAGTTCTGACTCTTGTATCTGTGTAAATCTTGTATATATCTATGTATAATACATTAATAAAGATAAGTTTAACACATTAAATTAGCGCGTAACATCTTCATTAACGCCTCCACTGAATTTATATTATGTATGAGGTATTCTATAGTTTTCAAACTGTGCCTATCCTGATGTTCGAGAAATCATAACAGTCAATCACAGACCAAATTTAATTTTGAAAAATTACATTAATACCTAAATAACATTATATGTATATGACACATTTAAATAAATTTATCCTGGAGATAATTTTATCAAAGCTAATCAAACTTAACTTTAAAATTTGGTTTTGTTTAGTGAGAAGTATGAAACGGCTTTATATTCTTTTTCTTTTTTTTTTTAATGTTTAGGAATTTCACGTCTTTGAATAAACAGCTATTCTTAGTTCATTACTCAGGTTTTTTGTTAGTAAGTCTGGTACGAAGACGATTGTTTGCATAATTGAATTTGGGGAAAAAAAAACTGCTGACATTGATAACATGTCGAAAATTCAGATGCGAATTTCAAAGTATTTTTATGTAAAGTAGGGGATTTCTCAGGATTGATGGGTTTGTAGAAAAGAATATGACCAAAGACTGCGTGTACTCCATCCCATGCAGCTGTGGTAGGTTATACAAAGGCGAAACGTGCCCCCCTCAAAATAAGGGTAGACGAACATCGCAAAGCTGTGACACGAGGAGATAATGATAAATCGGGTATAGCTGATCATGTATGGAAAAATGGAGACCACCTCCCCCTGTGGGATGAAGTTAAGATAATAGATAAAGAACACCACTGGAAAATACGAAACTAAAAGAAGCAGCACATATGTTAGGGCACAACAACCTCCTAAGCAGACCGAATGCAGATATAAGTAGCATATGGGAACCGGTATTAAGGAAGGATAGGAAAATATTAGATTCATAAGCTATAGAATTCACTCCATAATTTCCCATGGGCATATGGTGTAGTAGTTAAGAGCGTGAGCTACTAACCCCAAGATTCCGAGTTCGATTCCAGGCAGCGACCTGAATAATAATAATAATAGCATCGAAAATTACCTTAGGAATGAGAACCCAGGTTCGAAATTTCCCCAAAACACCTGATGAAGGCTGGAGAGTATGTCAGCCGAAACGTTGTGTTAACAACAAACAAGATGAGGACAAATATCCGTCAATTGTAAATAATGTATATCAAAAGGTGTTTCAAAAACATGTAGTTCGATTTTATCTTGTATTTCTTCAAATCTAATTTCAAATTTCTTCTGAAGACTTTCACACTCGTCATCAGAATATTCCTTTGTTGAATCGGGATTTTATTCGCTCAATTTCTGAAAATGTGTGAAACACTTTCTTTTCAATTGTGTGACAAATAAATAAAGCATCGATTCAAAGCTTTTGATTAAGAAAGGAAACTGGTTATTAGCTGATTGGAGCCTTGTAGTTATTTCTACTAAAAATGATAAATCACTTTGAAACTTTTTATCTCGCAGTTCTATAATAGGAACATTTTTAATATCCATAAAAATTTCCACTTTTTCTTTCAGTTCATAAAATCGCTTAAGCATTTGTGCCTTACTTAACCACTTAACTTCACACAATGGTACAATAAATCCCCATATTTGGTTTTAAGATCTTTCAAAAATTCTTTAAATTCCCTATTAGTCAATCCTTTGCTTTTTATCAAATTAGCGGCCTTAGTTACAACTTTCATTACATTGCCCATCTTGAGAGATTTTGCACATAACCTTTCCATATGAATAAGGCAGTGACACAATTAAAATTTCCGGATCCAAAAGACGCTTCTTAAATTTATTCTTAATCAGAGCTACGAACCCTTTTTCACGACCTACCATAGATGGGGTGCCATCTGTAGCAAGACCACTCATTTTTTCACACGGTAAATCAAAATCCTTTAAGGTTGGGTCGACCATTTGAAATACATCTTCACCTATAGTTGTTCCATACATTGATTTCGAGGCAAGAAATTCGTCCCAAATGTTGAATTTTACAGTTATTGCTTGTATAAATATTGCCATCTGAGCAGTATCAGATAGATCAGCTGTCTCATCAATAGCTAATGAATACAATACGAATTCTGCTGATTCAGATTTTAGAGAATTTTCGAATGTCATCAGCAATACCTTTAATACGATCAGAAACAGTTCTTCTTGATAAACTAATATTTCCAAACAGACTAAATTTTTCTGGGGATATATTCTCAACAGCAGTAAGAGTACATTCTTTCACGAATTCACCATCGCTATGTGGTTTGAGTTTTTTTTCCCAGTATTTTCGCATAACTAGCTCGAGTAACTGATTTACTTTTAAGAATTGGTCTTTTAAAAAACGTTTGTCTTTTGGTCAGATTTTCGTTCAAGGAGGCTATCTTGTCTAAATGTTCAAATTCTTTCAAATTTTCATAGGTCTTATTCTTACTTACAAAATGCCTATTTTTTTATGAACGGCAACTTGTTCGCTGCAAATAAGAGAAATGTACGTTGTCTATTTCAATAAAAAATAAAGTTCAGTCCATTTTTTTTATCAAACAAAGCACTTCATCAGCACTTCTTTTTTTTTTTAGGATTTGTATAACTGCTTGCCATATTGATAAGAGTACTGAAAAATTGAATTAACAAAGTTAAAAAAATTATAAACCAGTTAAATTTATATTCACACTTTCGGAATTTTTGTTATTACCGCTGCCTGAGAAAAATAAAAGCCAACTGTCTTGTAGTCGTAATGCATGCGTTTAGTGTTGTTAAAAATTAAAATCTGCAAGATATTCTTTTCTACACTAGGATCAAGGTTCGAAATTTTTGTGGAGCGGTGCAGTCGATTAGATCAATCCTGGTACGCAACTGGTACTTAATTTATCGACCCCGAAGGGCAAAAACCGACCTCAGCGGAATTTGAACTCAGAACATAATGACGGACGAAATACCGGTAAGCAGTTCACCCGGCGTGCTGACGTTGCTGCCAGCTTGTCTTAATAATCTGCAAACTATTATGATATTGCTTGGTTCTGCAAGGTTTAACTTCATTTTTCTTTCTCCGTTGTCCACACAGGTGTTGACAAGCGAGTGGGTAGAGAAGGGCGATGACTGATAAGCCAATGGCAGATGAAAGTAACTATTGCTGACATTCTTCACACCAACTGATAGCAAAAATGCGACATCTCTTTCGAAAATAGTTATTTTTCACTGCTTTTTAAGAAAAAAGTTAGTAATATTTTTTTATAATCCTGATGCTTTACTAATTTGTTTTTCATTTTTAATAGATTTTAAAATATTTTTGGCTTATCGGCTGATAGAAAGAGGGTGAGTGTCGATTTCAGAGAATTTTTTCGTAAAATCGTGAAAAATAAAATAGGGAGGAAAATTTAAATACTTGGAGTTCTTGGATATGAATAATCTTTACACAGTATCTTCTACAATCTTTCAGCTTTCGTTTCATATAAGAATTATTTCGATACATGCAATACATATTATAGTTTTCTCAGCTAAAGCGTATTTGGGTCCCAAAAGGGTTGGTACAAACCTTGAAATATGTGTTTTATAGTGAAAATTAAATTTCCATTCAAATGGCAATTACTGGAGGATTTCTGCTCGTGTCTGACCATTTTAAGACGAAGTGGAAACCTTACATATGTCGCAAGTAGGCATACGAGTATTGTATAAATTTTATAATTGAAAAATTTACTTTATTTTGTACATATCAGTATATCAGCCTTTACTTTATTTTGTACATATCAGTATATCAGCCTGGACAGGGGTTTTCCCACCCCTCATTTAACCTTTTAATTCTTATCCTTTGCCATTCTTTATTTTCTATCTTTTATTACCTTACTCTATGTCATGTATTCGTGATTAAGAATAGCCAGACCTAATTACCGTTTATAACCCGGATATTGTATCCATCCTCTATCATTATAGCCAACAACCTACTGGCGACTAAGCAAAACCGAGTATATTTAGCGAAGTAACTTATTTTAAATAAGACATCCAATGAAATTCATTCTGCACTGGTGGATGCAACACAACTAGTTGTACAGTATCCCATCCGCAAGGGGCAGATGCAGAGTGGGTTGAAACGATCGTTGTGTTGAATAAAGATTCTTGCAAACTACATTTTCCGTTTCCCTCATTCATTATAAATTCAACGAAGACAGCGAATTTCCTGAGGTATATTCAATGTCACTTTTACCAATACTGTAGATGACACCAGGTAGCCTAAACAGTGAATGTGCTTTAATTGGCATACTCCTAGCCATATACCCAAGGTCCAAATAAATACTTACACACACACACACACATACACACACACACACACACACACACACACACACACGATACATTTATCGAAAACACAATGGTTAAAAGACTTTTGTAGAAAAAGGAATTGGTTAAAAAAGTATTTATAGAATGAACAAAAATCCTCGATTGCGCGAAGACATACCTAGACGGTATCAAATACATCGAAGGAGAAATTTGTTGATATGCATTCATAGAAAGACATATTTGTATACACGTCTAGAAATACATCTTAACTTTATGTAGAATTGTCTATATTTTAAACAACGTAATGTAAAGTCATGCGAATGAAGGATTTTGTAAAAATAATATATTTTCAATATATTTTCAGGCTATTTCTTGTTCATAAGAAAGTACATGAGAAACGAAATGTTCACAAAGACGTAAAGTTAATTTATATCCAAGAATAATATAAGCAATAGCTCGAAAGTAATCCAAAATATCTCTATTTGATTTGTCCAACATAACAAATAGAATGAATACTTTTTGAGGAAATAGCACTTCAAACATTTTATGGTACAACAAGAGCAGCACTTTGTAGAATAGCTATCCAAGATTCAAGACGTTGATGTTTACGTACAGCGTTCAATACAGAATTTATATTTGAATGCAATCTAACGATGCTGCCAAAGTGTCTCAACAATGCTTTGCACAATTCTCAAATTGTACACATTTCATGAAGGAATACTGGAAAACGGTCTGCCATATCATTCACGACGCTATTTTTTTTCAAGGACATAAACTTCATCGAAATTTCAATAAATCCTTGGACCATTTCCTTGAAAATTTTCTGTAACTTTTCTTTTCATAAACATTAAAATTTATATTCAGTATATTCCGGTCTTTTTTCTTTTGAGTAATATCTTTCGATCATTTTTGTTTTCCTATGAATATGCTCTCCTGAATATATCTGTCGACCATTTTGCCATTGGCCGATATTCTTTCGGCTAATATGTTTGCGACAAATATGTTTTCGAGAAATGTCCTCTCTCTCTCTTTCTCTCTTTCTCTCTCACTCTGTCTTCTCTCTCTCACTCTGTCTTCTCTCTCTCACTCTGTCTTCTCTCTCTCTCTCTCTGTTTTCTCTCTCTCTGTTTTCTCTCTCTCTGTTTTCTCTCTCTCTGTTTTCTCTCTCTCTGTTTTCTCTCTCTCTCCCACACACTATCTCTCTATATATAAACACACACACATATGCACATTCAATCTCAAGCAGATTTACACATAGATTCAAAAATATATATACATATATAAATATATACACGTAAAAACACGAAACAAACAAACACACGCGCACACACACACATCTATCTATCTATCTATCTATCTATCTATCTATCTATCTATCTATCTATCTATCTATCTATCTATCTATCTATCTATCTATCTATATACACACATATACAATGAGAAAATGAGAGAGAGAGAGATGTATGCAATTATTTTTCTATCTATTCAACTATTTATATATACACTGAAATATATTTGAAACTTATAAACTGGAAGCGATTTTCAATTATAAGACTGAAATCGTGGTTAGACGTTGAAAATAATATTATGTATTGCATTACAATAAATGTAATTCGTTATATATGGATGTGCAAACTCCGTAAAAGCTCGTTTTATGCGAATCTGACAAAAATATATGTGAAAGATCACTACTTCCATTTGTTATAAAAACAAACTGACTCAACATAAAGAAATTGTTCAGATCATTTTTTTTTGTGTATTATTTAAATCTTTTCACATGAAATATCACTTCTGTATGATAACTGGATAGCAACCTGTTGATTCCAGAGAGTTCCTAAACAACAGCCAAATCTGATATTATCTATGAAGTAGTAGTTTGAGGATATTGCAAATAAATTCCATCACTGAAAATAGCAATATTAAACATCAAAATTTACAAATAAAAAGTAGTGTTCTTGTGGAGAAGAATATTAAGCAAGTTTCAATAAAATGTCCATAGAAACATACAGTAACAAAGCATATTAGTTTTATGAAAAGCTGTATGGCGGACACATTGACAGAAATAAAATCAAAGTTTGCTGGTATATGCATGCGCTAATGTAAGTGAATAAGAAAAAAAAAATGTTTAGTACGAAGAATTTTTTAAAGTTCAGCTATGGTATGAAAAGAGAATTGTGTATGATATAAACAAGATGTGGTTGTCAGAGTAAATTTTATGCACAAAACACCGAATATTATTTAGTAAGTGATATGCAGGAAACATCTGAGTAACCGCACTAAACGACGTAGAATTTATGGATAACAAGACAGGTTTCTGTTGAAATATGGAATGGCCGCGTTATAAATTTCAGATGGGTCTCACAGGGTTTCTTTTACTGCATGCAAAAAGCAATTTGTGTAGATGTGGAAGATAACTGTGGGAGGAGCAAAATAGAATATACGCAAATGTGTTTACTAACAATATTTCATTATTAAAACACGTAAAGGTGATCCGGTAGAGTCATTAGCAAGCTGGGCAAAAGGCTTAGGGGCTTTTCGTTCATCTTTAGGTTCAAAGGTCAAATTCGGGGTCGATTAATTAAGTGCCAGTTGAGCACTGGGAGACTAGGCAATCAACTTACCCCCTCCTCGAAATTGTTGGCCGTCTTTCGAAATTTGAAACCAATATTCCAACACGTATGTGAATCCACAACATATCTCTTTCTTTTGGTAGTTCGTCAAACACGAAGTAAAGGATATAAATTATTGGATATCATAAGGATATATGACCACGGGAGTAACAACAAAGAAGCAAGCAAAGGGAAGAAAATATCCATAGAAACAGTTAATGTCGGAAAATAAGAGGAATTTACATAGTTGTAAAAACAAATCCTGTTGTGTGGATATTTTTAGATGTATTTAATATATAGATTCGAATTTTAGTGATATCGATAAAATGTCTTGAGAAGCTAATTATAGAATTTCAGTCATATTTTCCAGAGGAGAAGGATAAGGATCTTCATTGTATCATCCAATACAAAAATGCTTTAAGAAAAAATATATTAAAAATAATGCCAGAATAATAAATAAAAATTCCCAATCCCGCAAAAAAGAAGATTGCAATATTATTTTATTCACTTAGTTTTACATGTTAACACTTTTATCGCCTTCAAGGTATGCTCCCTTTGAATCAATGCATCGGTCCAGACACGTTTTCCACTGTTAGAAGCAGTGCTGGAACTTCTGTCAAATGATGTCTTTTAATGCCTCTTCCACATCTGCAAATTTCGTAGCACCAGCTTTCGTCACCTGTGATGACCTTCGAAAAAAGGTCCGTATCGACTTCCAGCTGTTCGTTCAGTTCACGACATGCATTTAGTTCTGACTACATTTGATCTTCCGTGAGCAAGCTGCAACTCTTTTCATTCGCAATTCCTTGTTCAAAATTCGTTGCCAGGATCTCCAGGTCACACCAGTCATATCAACAAGTTTGTCAATTATTCGGTGACAGTCCTTCAAGATCAGTTCATCAATTTTCACGATGTTTCCATTTGTTACGAACGTCGACAGTCTCCCTGAATTAGATTGGTCTTCAAGCGACAAGTGACAATTCCTAAAGCGTGAAAACCACTAGTAAACTTATGTTTTGCTCATGGCAGCGTCCTTGTAAGCTGTTTGAAACATGACAACTGTTTCTGGCGCCGTTTTTCCTAGCCGAAACCAGAATTTCACGGAAGCCCGCTGTTGCTTTGTTTCAGCTATCACAAAAATCGATAAACAGGGGAGAAGCATTGCAAAACAAAAACGTACCACGTGCAGAACGATCTGAACCCACGACGCGAGCGGCAGACTGAGGATCGCATCTAGTGGCTTCTAGCAGTGGAAACGTGAACTACGAAGCGCTTGTCCGACAGAGAACGCGACCGGATATTTTCGGGCAACTCCTCGTATGTATGTATGTATGTATGTATGTATGTATGTATCTCTCTCTCTCTCTCTCTCTCTCTCTCTCTATATATATATATATATATATATGTATATATATATATATATATAATTATAAATTAAACGAATTCATTCCAAGGGATATAACACATCCAATTTTCACTGTTACATCAGTTGAGTACCACAAATAAAAGGGGATAATTACAATATACAAATATTAAAGGGAATAGAGAAATACAATTGACATAGCAAAAATTTATTTACATTAGAATACAATATAATATAAAAAAGATATAATTTAACATAATATAACATTACGTAACAAATTATTAAAACAAATATAAAGCCAACATTAGTGAATTTGTTAAAAAAACAGACGAAAATTCCATCTAAGGACTGCTAAATTTCAAAATAGACTGATTCAAAAAGTACCTATGTTTAAAAGCGTAAGCTTTAATAATTCAAATACAGAATAAATACAATAAAAAAAAAACAACAAAATCCAAATGGATAAAATAATTAAGTAATGAAAATTTACAACGGTCATAAAATATTCAATTCCAGTAATATTAATCGAAAAAAAAAATTTAATCGAAAAAAAAATTAAATCGAAACTAATCACTGTCCATTTTATTATATAATATCTATACCTATATAATATGTAGTATATTAAAAATTTATGGTGGGGTAGGAAATATATTTTATTTAAAATTACTATATATTATGATAAAAAAAGATAAATAAATAAGGATATATTTAATTCAGACACTATATTCCATAAAAAATTCTTAATCGACAATTCATTTCCTCGAATGCAGAATCATTGATTCTACCACTTCTCTCAAGTACTTCTACATCACTGATAGCCATTTTCCAATTTATCCTAAGAATTTTCCTAAGACAATAATGATGTATATATATATATATATATATATATATATATATATATATATATATATATATATACGTGCATCCATGCCGTTTCCACCTAGCTTCTAACACATCGTTTTTCTTTTTTTCCCTATCTTTTCAACTATATTTCCAGTTCTTATTCCTCCTATGATTTCATTCTGATGACGGACTAGCGTTCGAAGTACTTCGATGCTATCTTTTACTACCTTCTTTTAAGTGTTAAACTGATGCAATATTTGTTAAATCTCGTCCCTGATGGATTGCATATTTCGTTTTTTTCATTTGCATTCTTTTACATTGCAGTACACACACTCATATGACTCTTTCTCTCTCTCTCTCTCCCTCTCTCTCTCTCTCCATATATGTATACACACACACACACACACATACACACACACACACACACACACACACACACACACACACACACACACACACACACATATATATATATATATGTACACACACACACACATATATATATATATATGTACACACACACACACATACACACACATATGTACAACGATGCCTCATATATCTTTTGTTGATATGCATATTTATATTATTTATAGGTATGTGGGTGGTTGATAAATGTTCATATATAAAGTGTATAGCCATCTTGGATTAGTGATAGACGTACGCAAATATACAAGTAAAGATATTTGTCTACATATTTTTCATACACATTTTCCTCTATTCAATATCATCTGCCGTTTCCATATGCCGTAGTATACACAACATCAGACATGTTACGTACTCAAAATCTGCCTAATACTTTATCACTCATGGTACTATTTTACTGCAAAGTCAGCAGCTTCATTCACTTTAATCCTACATCCGGATTAATCCTCATTAACTTGCGGCATGTATGCATTTCGTTGATATCCTTAAGCACAACAATTTTTCCTAACTTGAATTCAGTGACTGAAAATAGTAGCCATTGGTGCATTTGGCGTTCTCAAAGAAAGTTCAATCAAAATTAATCTTTTTCAGAGTAAATTGCTATCAGCAAAGAAAGTCAACGCTGCTACAATTAGCTATTCATTCTTTATTCTCTTGTAAAATAAAACTGCAAGTGGAAGTATTAGCGATGAGCGATGCCCAGCGGTATGTCATCTAATAGTGTTTCTGTTATTCTACCGGCCTCATTACTAAAGAATGTAACTATCTCAATGAAAAATTTGGAAATTAGAACCTCAATTCTTAAGCTGGCTGAAAAATCCTTTTATACACACACACATACACACACACACGCACACACAAACATGCACAAACACATGCACACATGCACACGCACACACACAAATATGTTTGATATTGCACATATATTTGTATACGTTTAAATATGTCTATACGCACATATAGATGTGCGTATGCATGTGTGTACGTGTGTGTATATATATAATACATATACATATAACGTATATATATATATATATATATATATATATATATATATATATATATATATATATATATATATATATATATATATAGATATATATATATATGGATGTAGATATCTGACAAACAATGGACTATAATAACTGTTGTAATTTATTAATCCATAGTCTGATACGATATTTCGGAATAAAAATTCCTTCATCAGATATCTCTAGGAATTGATGGAGTCGCTGCTCTAATCGATTTTCCAACAGCTTTTCTGTTCTTTTTTTATCGGAAGCGTCTTAGCCGTGGTCTCACGAAGCTTCTTCTGGAATTCCTCATGAGGAGTGCGTGAGGTCGGCCATGTCTCAATCTCGTGTGTGCTGGCACATTCGTAGCGCTGCTTCTAAGTTCTGTGTTATACGTGCAGCTTCCTTTTTTTCCCTTCTTGTTTCTGTTTTTTTTCTGTTATAAACAATACATGATCATGTTATCAAAAATGAACCTACACACATCCAGATATAGCTAGATAATATACCTCCAGCCTGTTGTTTACCAACTTCCAGCCTGTTGTTAATTTGGGGCCCTAGTCTGTGTATGAGTATAGCTTTCTTAATTCTTAAATTACCCAAATTTCTTTCACTGGCCTCAATTGTGATTGTTATGCTTTTGTCGGTGTTCCGGCATCTGTCTAGATGTTTTCTGAAGGAGGAGGCTCTCGTGTTCCGATGTTCTTTGATGCGGACGTGTAACGGTCTTGTTGTGCTATCCACATAGAACTTGTTTCGTTTGTTACATTGCATTCTATACACGTTGGAGAGAAAGGAGAAAGGAGCGGGAGAGCTCTCCGACAGAGAACCAAAAATGAAAGAAGGAAGTAGAGGAGAAAATAGTGGAGGTACAGAGAAAATGGGCAGATATACCAACAGTAGTGTCACAACATAGAGTGGAGGATATAATGGTGGACGATGGTGGTTATGTACAGACGGAGGAACCAAAGGAAATGACTAGCGCGTACAGTACAAGTTTGGGGAATAAATAAGTAAATATCAATAAGAAAAGATGGCATGTAGTAACACATTTAAAAAGTACCGCCACAGAGCGGAAAATAACGAAGTTTAAATGTGCCATGAGGATTAAATTACCAGCTGAACGTTACCCGGAACACATAAAGGGAGTGGTGATTGACAAGGAAAGGTATAAAAGGTTAAAAGAACTATTTAAAAGTGATGTGAACCTTTTGAGGGAAGAAATTGAATTTAAAGAACTACCAAAAGTAGTTACATACGAGGAGTTAACACCTTTAATGAATGGTAATAAAGGAGTACTTTAAAAGAGAAAAGAAAAGAAAAAGAAAAAAGGAATTAGATTTTAATTTAAAAAGAAAAACAGGAAAAAAGATGTAAAAATAAAAAAATAAAAAGAAAACTTTCATAACTTGTATAAATTAACAGTTAAATGGTACTGCTTGAGAAATGGGGTTCAATGCAGCCATTTCATTATTATCATTTCACTATACATTTTTTCATTTTCGTTCCTTTTATGTTTTATGTCCCCACTGTAAGTGTTCTGCCTTTAAATATATTAATAAAAAACATTTTAACTATTCTCATTGCATTTTCAACCACTATTTTCCCTATATTTCTACCCGTGTGGAATAAAATGACTTGTTTTCTATACTCAGTATCTTTCTTTTCTATATGTACACACACACACACAAACACACACATATAGGAAACTAATCGGTTAGAGATCGAAGCAGTATATGAACCAAAAAGTATTGCTGATGGCCACTTTAATGTGACTCTCCTCTAAAAGACGACGATACTGCTATTTAACCCCGGGAAGACATGTCCTTCAGCTGGTTTATTCAGTGCGCTTCTCGCACCCCACCCTGGCTTCAAGACCAACAGGTCACGTCGTGTCTATATTATTGGATTTCCTCGGTGGTGGGTACTCGTTGCCAGACATGGCAGCAGTTCACCTGAGCTGGCAGAAACGTTAGTACGCCGGGCGAAATGCTTAGCGGTATTTCGTTCTCCGTTACGTTCTGAGTTCAAATTCCGCCGAAGTCGACTTTGCCTTTCATCCTTTCGGGGTCGATTAAATAAGTACCAGTTACGCACTGGGGTCGATATAATCGACTTAATCCGTTTGTCTGTCCTTGTTTGTCCCCTCTATGTTTAGCCCCTTGTGGGCAATAAAGAAATATTATATAGAAATCATTGATTTTGTAACTAGGAAACGAGTCCGTTAGAAGCACTGTAATGACTGAAACGCGTAAAACATAAGAGATAAAAAGGTATACATATATTACAGTACATGTACATATATCGTTGCTATACATACATTTACTCTGTTATATATATACACATTATGGTATTCATTTATAAGTTGTGTGACACTCACTCTGCATAACTTATTAACAGAAAGGTCGTCTTTTATTATTTCTTTAGAGAACAAAGAATATGGTGATAGATATAACAAACAACTATTAATAGAGTATTATTAGACTATATATGTGCATACATATATATATATATATATATATATATATATATATATATATATATATATATATATATATATATATATATACATAAGTTCAAAAAAAGGAAAAAGACAAAAAAACAATAACAAAAAAACAACAACGTGAGGACGTGATACAGATAGTGTTACTAGACGCTCGGGAAACGAAAGAGAGAGACAGTATATATATATATATATATATATATATATATATATATATATATGTATGTATGTATGTATATTTACATATATATATGCACATATATATCTAGATCTATGTGTGTGTGTGTGAGTGTAAAAGAGAGAGAGAGAGAGAGAGAGAGAGAGATAGAGAGAGAGAGAGAGAGAGAGAGAGAGAGAGACAAAGAGAAAGAGATAGAGAGAGAGAGAGAGAGGCAAAGAAAAAGAGATAGAGATAGAGAGAGAGAGAGTGAGAGAGAATCGGAGTAAGTGTGTATGTGTGTATGATGACAACAGGAATTTTGCTGTAAAGCTGTTTCTTGTTTTTGAAGAGGCAAGGTCATGAAGTGTTTTAAATAGAAATCAGTCGACCGCCAATGTTTAGAGAGTTTAAGTTGCTGGAAACTTTTAGAAATCTGACAGCTAATAGCCTAAAGTTCATACAAGAACAAAACGATTCTTAAATTTTCAATTTGACTGCACAGGTGGTTAAACAGACTAATTATTAACTACCATCACAAAAAATGTGTGTATATATATATATATATATATATATATATATATATATATATATATATATATATATATATATATGTATTATATGTATGTATGTATATGTATATATAAGTAATGTATATATAGACATATATATATATACACACATACATACATATATAATTATATATATATTTTACATATATCTATATATATAAAGCAGAGTTTGTGAATGTGTATATATGTGTTTGTGTGTGTGCGTGCACATGTTTCTTATGCATTCGAGAACATAGTTGCGGATTATGGAATATCAAAATATTTAGTAATCTTTCGGTGACTAAATAAACTTTATTTTCATTTACATATTTACATTACAAAAATTTAACGGTGTAATCTGTCTATAAGTCAACTATCCTAAACGGAATTTCATACCACGACGACGTCGCATTTTCTATGAGTGCGTCAGTGTGTGTGTTTTCGCGTTTGTTACGTACGTTAGGCCGATGACTGAGAAGTATATGTTTGTGAATGTACGTGATTGTGTATGTGTCTGTCAGTATACATACACTTTTGTGACGAGTGACACACACACATGCACACACACAGACATACACACGTCTAAAAACAGAGACAGACAAACAGAGGGAGAGAGATAGGCCAGAGGTGTCCCGGAATGTATGTCTATGTGTGTCTGTCTTAGTATATATATGTGACTGTACAGCCCAACAGTGAAACGCGCTGATTTTGAAAGATTTTAGCTTGGTTGCGGCCTGGACGTTGAACAAACAACAGCGTTCATTTTGAAGTACCACTGTTTGGATTTTCATTTTCATCAAGGAGAGTTGTGGTTGAAACAACATTGACGATTATCACTACTTACGTGCTGAAATATTATTATGGTTTTTTATAACCAGCATGAAGATTTGGCTGATTTGACAGCACTCACAACCTTCGCAAATATATCTGAAAAAAAAAAAATTCTGGTTATTATATAAAATTCGGAAACTTGGCGAAGTAGACAGTCTTAGCGGCTCTTTCAATATAATTACAGAATTATATTCCAGTCCTTATAACCAGTTTGAAGGTAATGCTTTTTAAACAGTCCTAGCGTTCTTATGGTATTCCTGCTATGCTGCTTAAACAGTGTTAGTATTCAACACCACGCGACCTTTTTACTGCGTTAGTCAGTATTCATTCTTCAACCTATAATCTTACACAGTTAAAATATATAGTAAGTGATGTCAAATTAATCTATGTCTTGCTACATACATCCTTTAGCAAATGTTTTAAATTAATTAACGTTCACAACAGCAACATATTCTTTTGTACACATTTTGTTCAGAGTTCGTTTAAAAATTGTAAAATAATAAAGTATTTTTGTCTGAAAAATTAAACAATGCCTTCTAAATTTTCTTGGAGCTTGATTTTCTTCACCGTGACATTCAATCTTGAATTTGATATTTGGTACATGTTCTAAATAAATGTTGACTTTCTGTGCTTCGTTACAATGGTGACGCATAGTAATTTTGGCTCAATTGGTGACTTTCCGACGCTGGAATATTTCTTCTGGAAACATACCCTAAAAAAACTTTTTATAGCATAACTATGCTATAGAAAGTATGTTATGTACCTATATCGACTACATTTCGTTTCGCTTGAACTTCGTGTGTGCGTTTTACTGTTTTCAATATTATCAATTCTTTGAGTGTGTGTGTGTGTTTCCGCGTTCGTTACGTACATTTTATGCAGTCTTCATTAGCCCACATCTAATGAAGTAGCCATCCTTGTGGTAGCTGATCCCGATGAAAATATTCCCATTGGTGCTCATGATAACAACATTAAACGTG